>NC_090885.1:23690462-23695462 GCF_036669925.1 Montipora capricornis | reverse complement strand
AAGTGTTTACACGGAGCCGAGAGTAGGCTTAGCCTCAAATTGCCGATAAAATTGTTAAAAAGTTGCTAAAGAATTTCTTGCCGAAAATTTGCTGAATTACGAAAAGTTGTTGTTGTTTTTTTTTTGCTTAACGTTTTCACTTTAATTAAGTTGGTTTTGTTGCAGTTTAGATCATTTTGTCCGCGCGAACAGCGCTTTTTACCGGGCAGATTCGTCTCAGTTTTTCGTTCTCTAGCTATCTTAACATTTCTGGCGGTAGCGAGATTTGCCACCAGCCTTTTAGCTTTCGCAATAGGATTGATGGGGCCTTCATCTGCACGTTCTTCCCAGCTGGAATCTGAATCACCGACAATGTTGTCCGCCATCTTGAAAAACGGCCATGTGATGCCGTTTATCTCATGGACAGGCATCCAACACCAAGCTGGCCACTATTGGCTTGTCCTGGGGTCCACACACTTAGTTGAATTCAGCTGACTTTTGTGTCGAAAACATATAAACGTCGCGAAAAAGGTAAAAAAAATAATTTTTAAAATGCTAGAAAAACCAAAAGTTTCCAAAAATGTTAAAAGTTGCCGAACATTTGCCGTGCAACTTGTTGCTATACCTGACCGAGGGTATTTACGTCACGCCGGTCTCGTTCCCAGGCACCCATCACTGACGAATGCACGCGTGGATCTGATAACTTGTCTCCGCCATTTGTTCTTGGAAGCGACGAAATTCAGATGGACCGATGAGGAAGTAGGATCTTCTTTTTAGTACTTACTAGCGAATATGAAGTAATCAAAATGTCTGAGAACTTTGATTGGAGATCGGTACAGCTGAAATATACCGACTTATTGGATCGTTTCAGGGCAGAGAGGAAAAGAACATAATATGGCAAGGATTTTTCTCATGAGGTGGAAGATATACACAAGAAATTTAGAAAAGAAGCAAACCATAAATCCAAGTAGTGATGGCATATGCCATCGCGGCATTGCTAGCTAGATTTACCATTTTAAATTTTTGCTAGCAAAGAAATTTGGCGCCAAAACAACAACCTTATTCAAATCGATTCGATTTCGTCGTTTACATGACACCTGGAATCGTATCGTCTTCTAAAGGTTCCGCTTTCGTCAGCGTTTTCAAAACAACCTGGTTTCAATAACAAACTCGACCGGCGCCGTGTAAACGAAAAGTGTAAGCGCATCGAAAGCGACGCGTCAGTGTAAACCGCCTATGCACACTACTCAAGACTCAGAAATTAGTACTTATAAATGGGAATATTAGGGACGGTGCCTACTATTGTTAATGAGCATACGTTCTGCGCATCTTCAGATACTCGGATTTCCTATCGGTATTGCTTACTAATGCAGGGAAAGTTCTGCGCGGTTTAAATATATGCGGAGAAAGCAGAACTTAGCAAATGCTCTTGGTATCCAAAAAGAAAATTGGGGGTAACCATGCATTTTTCAGAGAGAATTAAGCTTTAATTTGGAAAGCAACGCCATACATGGCTTTGTATTTTAAAGCTTTTTGCTAATTTTGTTTCCCGCATATTCATAAAACCGCGCAAAAATACCTTTGAATTAGTAGGCACCGTCCTTAATAGCATCTCGTGACTAGCCGATCTCTCCTCGGCTGAACAAGTTTGGCAAATTGATCTACGGTTGACTTCTTTTTTTGTTCACACATCATCCCTCTTCCCCAATTGAATAATTCACTGGAAATCATGAACTATGAAATTTTGGCGCACTTTGAAATTTCTTGAGTCCTAAACGTGACATTACAGCTAAAAAAATTCGGAAAAAGAGTACTCAAAGTCCACCTACAATTAATGGCTATACAAAATGTGCTATGTCCATATTTTTGGGGAAAAGATGTAGGGTCATTTCTGTGTTTAGGGGGTAAATGCTTTTAAGAAAAATTATTTTTGATTATGCATCGCGGGCTTTTTTTGGTAGAGTGAGCGCGGTAAAGCTGGCAAAAAGCATTTTTTGAGTCCCAAACGCAACGTTACAGCTCAAACGATTCAGAAAACGAGTATACGTACTCGAAGTCCCCTACAAAGTAATGGATATCATTGAAGTCGTTCCATTTCCATATTTTTTGGCTAAAACGTGCAGGGCCATTTCTATGTTTTGTGGTAAATACTTATAAGGAAGATTACTTTGGATTATGCGTCTCGCGCTTTTTTCGGTCGGGTGAACGCGGAAAAGCTGGCGAAAAGCACAAGGATTAGTACTATTTGTATCTTCAAAATGCAATTGTGGCTGATTTAGTTTCTTTGTCTTAGACTATGTGAACGCAAACTAAAAATCAGACTGCATGAATACATTTCAGGTTGGCTTTTTCATCCTGTGAAGTTGACTCAAATGCATATACCAGGTCTGGCAAATAAATCCGAAATCGTGTTCATTTCAAGTTGCAGTGCTGCAAGATTTGATAATCAAGAAAACTGGTGTTGTTGAGTTAAGCAACTGCTGTTGCAATTCAGTAAGATATTTTTGTCCCCCAAAGAAAGTTTTTCAGTGCAGATTTAATCGTTTTAAAGATGAGGATTTCAGATGCTTAAACACAGGACTGATAGAGACATTCCGTAGAAAAGCATTTTCAATTATTTAAAAGCGTTGACAAGTTCAGAGTTGCTACGTTTTTTTTCGTAGATTCTGTGCAGTAGTACGTCAGGAATAACGGGTAACTCTAGTTTGCAGCCCGAGGATACGTCATCCCAGTTTCCTTAATTAAGAAAGGGGTGCAAATGAGACATGGAAACAAAACTCACCAGCTCTGTTTCTTGGAAAAGCCTCTACCGTTGCAAGACACATGATGAGCAAAGCTAACAAAAGGAAACGATTCATCTTGGTGCTCGGTGGAATGGTGAGATGTTCCAACCTTAAGCTTGAAGAAGTTGACTGTTTCGGTGCCAAGGGCTAATAAATCTCAATGAATTCTAAAGCTATCTTTAATTGACGTCTAGGTCGAATGTACCATTGTGCTGGAGGGCGTTACTTGCCACAATCAAATGCCGTCTTGTGATTGACTGTGAGGACCCACTTCAATCATTTTGTCACGTTGATTAGTTTCCGAGGCGTGCCATGTTGCGGTTTGTAATCGTGGTACTTTAATTAACCAAGTAGGCTGCAGTCTTAACAATATCATGCACCATGCACCAATAAAAAAAAGATCCGTGGAATATGCTTGTGATGGCAAGAGAGTGAATAATTGCCGTGAGATAAAACGTATGGCTTCTCTTTGCGAAAAAATAATTCATGAAACGGGGATACGTCCCCTTCGTAATAGTGCTTCACGGCATTAATTCATCATGCAATGATGCAATGTTTTTACACTTGAGACGCATAGTGCGTCTGAACTAGCCATTCATTAATTGGTTCGTCTTCAAAGACGTACTAAAGTGGATATTTTGTCGAGACGCATTATGCATCTTGTGCCCGTCTTTATACCAGACGAACTTAACAGACACAGGAAAAAGTATGTTCAAGTTCGTCCAAAGTGAATTATGCGTCTCAAGCATAAAAACGGTCAATGTACTACTAGTAGTGTTGGTGTTTGGGGGAAAAAAGTACATACTGCATATAACAGTTGGAATGCTCACTAGCTCTCACCTGACATAGCTTCAGTTCGTTAGTCAAGCGTTTACGTTATTGATTTAACTGATTGCAAACGAAATCAATTGTTGCACGAGTCAGTGCCGCAGCTATCATTTGTTATCTAAAATTTAGCCACGGACAAAGCATGAGTCCTTGTAGTGCTCATTGTAAAGATTGCTGTGGGAATTTTTTAAGTAATAAAGCCTTATTCCCTTTACAAAGTCTTACTTTCCCACAAAGTCCTCAGTATAAAAATGAGTTGTTTACTTTCGACTGAGAACCTTGTGAGTGGTAACTTAAATCGCTCCCAAAAAAACATACAACGTATACGGCTTTAATTTTAGCTGAAGCCAAGTAGCTCGACCGCCGGAGCCTAACAAGGGTTCCGAAAGGGACAGAAGGGAGGGAGCCTCTCTTCTGAAGCTGAACCTCTTGTCCGCTGGTTGTCGATGTTTTGAAACAGTAACTCGCTAGTCTATTTTATTGTACTAGACGTTCGCCTTAACAGCATCAGTGGGAGAATGAGGGAGGAGTGGGCTATGCTGACTATTGCCAAGTATTTGTGGTATGGTTTAAAACTATTTTCAGATGCTGCGCTCACTACAAGCACAGGCATCGGTCGAATTCGGCTTGACTATTTCATTCCCACGATCGAAACGTTCGTTTTTTCTGACTAGTACCATGGATTTCTTTTTTGGTCATGAAAATTTGGTGTTATATTAAGATTACACCTCTTAAGCTGATAATATTCTTCAATATCTTATGTAAGATGACTTTTCATAACTCTGTATTTTCACTTCGTTATTTGCGCCTGAGAATAATAGAGCTCATTTATTGCTCATGAGGCGATATTTTCTCTCTTAGAGGTTTCTTTCGGCCAAACAAGTGTAAATTACTTTTCAATCCAGCCAAAATCAGACCAATATTTTGGAAGTCCTAAGCCTGATCCTGCTCAGCAGCAAAAAGAGACAGTCGAAGATTAGTCGAATGGACGAAAACCGAACCCTTAAAACTGACGTGATTCGAAAACCATTTGGAATATTTTCTTGGGCCTAATCCAGCAAAATGCTGCTCCTGCTCATTCACTCAAAATTTGAGACCAACAGCTGCTGGCAGTTTTACCACACTTCTCGCAAATCTGTCATTAAATTTTGCACAAACTTAGAATTAAAATAGTTCCAACTACAAATTTAAATGAGTCGTCTATTTAAACAAATCAGAAATTAACAGACAAAAATTTGGGAAAACTAAAAAAACAGGTATTATTTCTATGACTTTAGGTAAGCAAATGCTTAAAAAAAAACTAGTGAGTGGATTTTGCATAAATGAAGAAGCAAGCATCTTAATCTGGATGCGTTACCATGGTAACTGCCTTCAGAGCACATAGACTGTCAAAAATAGAAACCTTCGTGG
>NC_090885.1:23685462-23687962 GCF_036669925.1 Montipora capricornis | reverse complement strand
GCCAGACCCTCCCTCCTTAGGTCTTAAAATGGCAAGTAGCCTCCCCTCTTAATTCAATCTTTCATTGATGACCCACCCCCCCCCCCCCTTTATTCCACTTAAGATTTTATTTCTGTATTTTTTTCGTATTTGCATCACATGGATATGACTAGCCAATGCCAGACAATACACATGGCGAATGTCTGGTATGAGCAAAGACGAAGGTACCTTGTAAATCAATGAAATGTCATTGCTTAGCCTATCAGAAAGCCTCTTTGCACTGGATGCCCTTCTAGCAATAGGACAAATTATGGACAAGCTTGAAAAGTGACGGTTAAGTACTGGTTGTTGGAAACGTACTGGTTCTATAAAGTAGTGTTTTGTTGCAGTACATGCAGTGTAGGAAAAATATTCCTTTCCAGCACTGGAAAAGTTATATTTCTTCTAAAGTTGCCACCACAAGATTTGCAATCAAGGTGCCACTTTTCAGATGTTGGACACCAAATATAAATATTTTTTCCAATATATTTTCCAAGGTGCAAAGCAATATATTTTGTGTTATGTTATTCATGTTTTATTACTTCATGGGCTTTTGAACCAACAAATATTTTGTTGACCTTTGATATTGAATGCAGCCAAAATCAAACACTGAAACAGGCTGATCTGGATTTGTCTTTTATTAAAGTGTGAAATATTAAAGCAATGAAGTTTATGGCAATATTCTTCTAAATGGGTTGGCCATCTTCATCACCTAAATCTTTGAAATTAATTAATTTCGTAAAAGTAATCCCATTTGCAAAAGCATAGACAAGACCTCTTGCAAAAATCTAAGAAATGATGACCCCCCTATTAATTGTTTAAAAGAAAATTAGCCCCCCCCCCTCTAGCCAGTCTAAAACAGCCTTGACCCCGCCATCTTCCCCCCCCCCCCCCCCCTTCTACATAAATAATGAACGGTCCCTAAATCAGCAAAGATTGGACTGTAGCGGCCTTACCAGTTCATCTCCCTACACAGTCACTGCCACGTTTTGGGACTTTAAAGACTGGTTTAAATCTCTTTTCCGATGAAGCTGCACAGAATATCCATACGGCCGTTTCCATCCAAATTAAAGGATGTGGATACACATCATGTAAAATCAGAGCCATTACTTTGAAATTGAGTGCAATGACGTAAAAATGACATTGAAATCTTTAAAAAAAAACCCAACTCCGGATTGTAAGTCCAGCACCTAAACTAAGGTCGTGTTCTATTGGGATCACCCGTTTTTAGTTGGTTGGGTTGGTTGGGCTTTTTAGTGTTCTGTTCGGACAAAAAACTGTTTTCGGTTGGTCTGGTTGATCAACTTTTTAAACCGGCATCAAACTAGGTTGAAGCGGTTGAAAAAGCATTGGCAGCGACCGCTGTCGTTTACACGGGTCATTTAAACTTGCCAACGCAGAGAATTCTGGTAATGACTATTCCCAGGAGTTACCGCGTTTCAACCGAAAACGGTTGGGAAAGTGTTCTGTTGGGAAACCTCAACCGCTTCAACCGAAATCGGTTGCGGTTGAAACGGTTGACCCCAATAGAACACGACCGAAGTCTTCCTCTCCTTGTCGCTAAAAATTTTAGCCAAATTTGGGCAACGAAAGGCGTATTAAATCTTTACTTTAAGTTATGGGTTGAC
The DNA here is from genome assembly GCF_036669925.1 of Montipora capricornis. Taxonomy (NCBI): domain Eukaryota; kingdom Metazoa; phylum Cnidaria; class Anthozoa; order Scleractinia; family Acroporidae; genus Montipora; species Montipora capricornis. The sequence goes on along the minus strand of NC_090885.1, from coordinate 23,686,316 downwards.
CTACTTTAAAGTTGTCGAAAGAAAATATAAACAAAAAAATCTGTAAGCAAGAGAACTTTAATGCAGAGGAAAATATCGTGTGTTATTTTCAATAGTTTCAAGTGGTTCATTGACTCTGAAAAGCCCCAGATATGTCCAAAATCCTTCGGGGGCAGAGGGACAGCCTATTTAGTACACATCATATCACAGATTACGTACATCATAACAATTAAGTGGCCACTTTATACGTTTTTGTCGAGAGTTCTTTAACTGTGATGCTTTTAGACTTAAAACCCTTTGATTCGAGTTGTCCAAAGAACTACTTTGAAAGAATTTTTGGATACATTTAATCTTCTATTTTGCGTGAACTTTTGCAATCGTCTAGATTTTCGCTGACGTCCGAAAAGAGATATCTGGCACGGGTCAAGAGGCATAACAAACTATAAGGATGTTGTTCAGTTCTGAGATTATCCATATTAATTTTATGATTTTTATCAAGGAAAACTTTCTTTGAAGCAATATTCAAAGATAATGTTAAGGTCCAAGTAGACGGACTTTTCTGTTTAAACTTGAAGAAAATTGCTAAGTTAGGGAATGTTTTATTGCGGTTGAAGATATCAGTACACATGTGTTCACACTCAGCGTGGATAACAGCAGCTTGTCCCGATTTAGATGGAAAAACGACAACATATTGCGACAAAGAAATAGTTCTAAAAAGTTGCTAAACATTTTGAAACGTTCCCTTGAAGTTCATCGGTACACCTATTTTATTACCAAAGAATCGGCTTTCCGTTGTTTAGTAAATGTTCAGACAAGTGAAACATTAATGTTTTTCGAGCAAAAAAAATACTTTAGTAATATAAATTTTGAAGACT
>NC_090885.1:23670462-23682962 GCF_036669925.1 Montipora capricornis | reverse complement strand
GTCCTTGTTCCTTTGTTGCTTTTAAATATTTGCTTGTAGTCCCTTGTTCCCCAAATTACTTTAAAACTTTTCCCCCGCTTTTTAAAACCTAAAATTGTTTTGAATTACTTTTTTTCCCTTGTTCCCTAAAATATTTTGATATTGTTCCCCTGTTAGCCATGTTCTCTTATCCCCCAAAACCCCTGGGAGGGCATCCAAGCTGGCTAGAAGCCCAATATTTGTTTCGTCTTTACTACTTTGCAGCAATTTTTGTTAACTTTCATTTCCTATCTTAGAGTCGAGTCGTGGCCTCAGTAAACGTGTTTAAAATCAGACTGGATACATTTCAGGACTTTCTTCGCGTGAAATCGACTCAAATGAATATATTAAGTCTTAGATTGAACTTAAATCCGAACTCTGGATCAATTTAATTTGTATGGCTATATTGTTTGTAAACAATTCATCAAACTGTGTGATGTTAAACGTACATCTGCGGTGGCCGGTAAGACATTTTTTTCTAAATAATGGCCTTTCAGCTTTTGTGACCAAGAATTTAATTAGAATAATTACGTAGGCGAAAGATAGAGACTTTCACCTCCAATTGAAAGAATTTAATTTTATGAGCACTTGCAAGATGATAACTGGCATTTATTTTTTGATCGATGTTAAGCAATATGATCCAAAGAGTAAAATATGTGGTTGAACCTCAAGGAGACGTCGTCTCAGTTTCTTTAAAATAGGGGGGAAGGGGGGAGCAACTGAAACACGAGGACAAGACTCACCAGCTCGGTTTCTTGGAAAAGCATCTACTGTTGCAAGACACATGATGAGCAAAGCGCCAAACAGGAGGAAACGATTCATCTTGGTGCCCGGTGAAATGGTGAGATTGCTTTGACTTTGAGGAGTTGACTGTTTGGATGCCAATGGCTTATAAATCTGAATGCATTCTACAATCTTCTTTTATTGAAAAGATTCCAATTTGACGTCTTGCTCGAATGCACCCATTGTGCTGAAGGGCGCCACTTCTGAACAATAAAGAAAAAATATCACCTGATGTCTTGTACACCAAAAGCACGTCTTTGATCACTTGTCGAGTTGATTAGTTTGCAGGGCGTGCCACAGTGTGTTCAGTTCAATATTGGTACGTCCTGTTTAACCAATTAGGTTTAAGTCTTGACATTACCATTTTAAATTAACAATGAAATATACCCTTTTTATATGCACGTGTATACGGGTGACTTTCTAACACATTCTTAGATACTCAACATCTTGTGCAAAAATTTGATAAAGTGAGGTTTTCTCCCTTGTAATATCATACCGGTCGACTTGCTCATCTTGCATCCAGAACTGACTTAAGTGTTAATGTGAGGAAAGAACTACTACGTATACTGCATGATGCAAGTCTATGCCTGACTTGGCACAGTTCATTCGCCAAGCTCTTACACGCATGATGAACTCAACATATTGAAAAAACAATTTGAAAAAGGGAGCCTTATTAAAAGACTGGCGAAGGATTGCTCCCTCACCATCTTGTTCAATAGCTACGATACCATGGGATAAGCCTTTCATTTTTCACTAGACGGAATGTTATTTTCCTGCCAAAAGATATGTTGATACACGACGAAGGAACACCGTGAGACAAGATTCGAAAATAGGAATACCCCAAGGGGGTTTATACAGATTGCTTAAGTTATGCAAAATCCAAGAGTGAAATTACTGAAAAACAAAATGGATCCTACTAACTGTGACCCTAACCGATGGAAATTGAAAAATGTACACGTCTTTTTCGTTAAAAAAATGTTAGCCGGACGCCAGTTTACACGGTCTCAAAAGAATGTGAAAATAAAGGAGAGAATTCAACGTCGCTTTTGAAGCTAAACGCGAAGCCAGTGGATTGTCAGTGTTTGAATTCATGAAAAACTCTCGGGTCCATTTCGCGAGGAAGGACAACACTCACTCACTTATTACAATTATCTTACGCATGCAAAAAGGCACATAGGAAATTAATGCGTGAATGCGTTCGCGGGCATGCATCATGAAGCGAGCGAGGTGAGCATAAAGATGTGATACATTCAACATCTCCGTAAAGTCTCTAACTTTTAACTTTTACCGCGGGGTTACCTAATATATTACCTACGCGCTTCGACTCGCGGAATAATGAAGTAACTTTATTTTTACTAAAACCTATTTGATTATGTCTATGTTCATGACATTTTCTATCCAAAACCCTTAACATTGTTTGGTTAGCACAGCGTCCGCTTGATTGACGATGCTGGGGGAAACGATTACTGATTTAAAAGCATACTTTTGATGCAAATCAGATAAATATTACCTTTGACCGGTCAACACAAAAACAGGGTTCCCAGCCCAACAGTACAGTAGCATTTCATTTTAGTCCATTGAACGACTGAAGGCAAGAAAATATGTTATAACAGTTAACTCCGATATTCTACCTGTGACCTAAAAAACCCAAACGCAGAGTTCCCGTTGTATGGGTCTGCATAAGGGTGAATTCGTCAAGGGTCTCAAGTCCCATTGTATTTTCTTTACCCCTTTGAAAAAAAAAATTTTACATAAAAGTAAAATTGATAGCTGGGGATTCATAACTCTAAGAAGTAATTTCAAATGGCTAATTCCACTTGACTTAGTAACTCAATGTCCCTTAGTTATCTCTCGAAATGAACAGATCCTCATGTTTTATTGTTTGGGATTAAAGCCGTCATGCTCTATGCGTATATAAAGAAGACAATATAATGTTCGATGTAGCTTCAGCTCATCTTCAACACTCTAAGTAATTGGCAGGCTTCGACCGATTGCTGTATTTGGGCATGTTGCGCGTGTCATTGATGTAGAATTCCTGATAAAAGTTTCATGTTCGCTCTAGATAAAATATCAGAGAGTTTACAAGTTTTCAGCATGACTTCAGATGAAAGTTCTGCTCGCCACTTAACCGTGATATGTTGTCAAGCACACGGCAGTTCCCGTCATTCTCGGCTTCATCAATATATATTCTAACGGTCACTGTAAAATGAAAATAATAAAGCAGAGGTTAGCTTCCATAACTTTGATTCCGATGCAGTAACTAAATTTTTGCAAAATGCAAACATCACAGTTAAAATATGCAACGTTTGCGCGGGGAAAACTGTGTTGGTTCACCGGTCGTCTGTTCACAACGTTAATAGACGCGTCCGGAAAAAATTAAAGGAAAACAACGTGTTAGGGTCTATTTTTCTTTGCTTTCCATGGCAGATCTTTAAGGCCAGTGCAAGTGATAATACTTGTACATTTGCAATTAAAGCACTCATATTTGGTGCTGGGGAAGATTTCGTAACTTGATTAAGCTTTGCATGGCCGATCAGCCGATAACACCTCTGGCCACATATATAATCAACTATGATTGCGGCAAAATCCACGCGATGAGGAGGTGATCATGTGTATCGGATAAAAACCTATTCTCTCGGTCTTCGTTGACGACTGCAAAAAGGCGGGGACAGCTATTCTTAGAGTTGTTTTCATAGAGTTATGTCGTAGAATTAGAGTTAAGTTTCCAAAATCCTGAGTTCATGATTTTGGACTGCCAAAATCCTGAATTCAAGATTTTGGAAGTCCAAAATCTTGAATTCAGGATTTTGGCAGTCGTTAACTCTAACTCGAAGTCATAACTGCACCGAAATTTATTACAGTTTAATGACAATAAGCAACATCATCAGTAAGGATAGTCTACAAAAGATTCATAGACCCCATACAAAGGCAGATAGCTCTCAAATAACTCTATTGATAGTTAACCTCCAAAAAGGTTAATTCGTGGTCCAGTGATTTAGGTTGATGGAATTCAAAGCGAGCGTTCAGTTCTGTCTCGTTGGTTTCTATTTTATCCCAAATGCCGCTTTGACTTTGACCTTCTAACAACTGAGTTTTAAAAAAGATACCCTGAAACATCTGTAAACGACCGTGTAATTTAAATACCCTTTTTTATCAATCCGTATGGCAGTTCTAGAAGAAAAATTAACTTAAAATTAGTCATTCTGAGCAGTACCAGTAAATAACCTTTCTCCAAAGACTTCTCTAGCTTAAAAACATATTTTTCAGTTTTTTTAAAAGGTAGTCACTTTATTTCACGTCGGTAGTTCCTTCAGCTACGAGGCTGAAGTTCAACTTCACATTTAGCATAATTATGTGATTCCGCCAATCCACAAATTATGTCACCTCTCACTCCTTTATTAAAATTTCTAAATGTAGCCGGATTCTTGCTTTCAATAAGAAAAATAGGAGTACGTTTTTGCGACCATACCGTAGTTAAGTACGCTTGTGTAATACTTTGTAATTGTAAACGACAGTAATTGACTACTTCGTTCATTGGTCAACCGCTCACACAATCAGATAGCATCTACCCACAGCTCCAAAAGCAATTTAATTAATCTCCAGTGATGGGCACGTACATGTGTCGTCTGCATTGATATTTGGTGTTGAGGATAGCCCTACTTACTTAAAAATTTTTCACTGATTGGAATGCAGTCAATGACACGATAATTCGCGAGAACAAACAATAAAATAACTTTCGAGATCATTCGGTAAGAATGAACGGTTGACAGGCCAACCGAGGATACTTGTTTATGTATGAACATTGTCTTGTGCCGGAGCAGGAGTTCCTATCACCACTTCCTATGATAAAAAGTATTTTGTGGTTAGTTAAATGGTTTCGTTAACCAAGACGGAAGAAAAGGGGCATCTTGATCATCTTGGTCTCATTGAGTTGGTTTTCCTCACCATTATGGCTGCAAAGAATTGGCACCAAGGAGTTCCAATTACGAAATACCATTTTAGGGGGTCTGTAATTAAAAAAGCAATTAAAATATCTGAGAACAAAGACCCCATTCTGCACCTATGCACATATCTCTCAACCTACTTAACATATGAATACAGATGATTGATAAGGCCAGTGCACCCTCAACCTCAGTTCACCGTTTCATGGTCAATGATCGCTGTGCGCTTTAGTGAACACTTAAGTTAATTTCCGCTCAGTCAATACAAATCAATATACCGTAGTTATTCGGTTGGGTGGCAAGTTAGTCCTAAAATTGGGGTGCGTAGCCAAGTATTTTCGAGCAACAAAATCTTAAGATCACAATTTGAGAAGAACTTGCAGTTTAAACAACACAAGAAAAGGACACTAGTTGTCTATTAAAAAGAATAGTGCTTTTAGAGACCTTTAGAACACTAAACGACTTCAAGAGCAAAGCAAACAAACGTCATACCCGTGACAACAATACAATCGTTCGAACCTTGTTTCGAATTCCAAGAATCGTGTTTGTCGCTCGCATGAAAAGTTTCTTCTCTGAACAAACCGTGTGGAGATAAATAGCCCCTGTTCCAGGCTCTCAGATAGTCGAGAAAACGAAAAGAACTGCGTGAGCCTGGAACAAGCTAGCAGATAAAACATTCCTTCTTCGTTCATCCAGCCTTTCTTGTGCACTGAAATTTGCATCCTTGGTGGACTGTTGATATTCAGCTGTCGAACACCTTTGAATATGACTTTCCGTGAGAAATTTTGCGCTGTTTGCTTTCGCTTGAAGTCTGAACTCTGACTATTTATTAAGTCGGAAGGTCCAAATAAACGTGTATGCGTTGTATGTTTATCATTTCAGGTGTGAACTTTTAGCCATTGTTTTTACGTATATCATTAAATGCGTGCCTTTTTCACTTTGTTTACGTTAACAAAAAGAGTCTGCATGCCAACTGTGTAAGGATAATTGTTCTCAAATTCATCACATCCTTTTGATAACTCTCAATTTTTTGTGCGTCTTATCATAACCGAGGATTTTCGCGTAATTTTCAGTTTAAGAACTTAGCTTGATTAAATTGCTAAGTTTGGGGTGCTTCTTAAAACCGAGTGCGCCTTATAACGAATAACTACGGTACAGTTAGTGTATCTTAGTTTCTTCTTGGATTTAGCTCGTTTTTGATAAGGGGTTTCTTTGCCCACGGTGGTTGAAGATGGACATCAGTGACGAATGGCCAATGCCGGATTAATCAAGTTAACAATGAAGATACACTGGCAACTCGTGAAGTCATGAATCGGTTACCACGTTTATTAGAGAATTAAATATAAGCCAAACTTCGTAGCAACCTCCCTCCTTATCTAATCTTGACGCTGATGCGTCGGTGTCGCATATTCATCGAAATCATTCACTAACCCAACGATCAGCACTTGGAGGATTCTCTCAACATTATTAACCCCGATTCCCAGATTCCTCTTTTCCAATTAGTCCAAAACTTTATTGTTAGTCGCTGCTTTACAGATATCCCTATGTCATTAATGTTAATCTCTATTTTGTTTGCAATGCCGACGAGACAAAAATAACCGTGTCTGTTATCTAAGTGGGTTGATAAACCAAGCGTGGAGATACGTGATTCAATTTAGTTTGTTTACCAAAGTCAGATTGTATTAATGGCCTGTCAGGGGAACGTTTCCGTTATCTGATAGTCTTTGCTTAAAAGTAAATCAATGAGAAAGAGTTGACTCTCGAAGATTTCTGTCATTTCCCAGTTCGTAGGGAAGTGTCTCCGGTTAGCGGCGGAAACGAGTAGAGACTGGAAGAACGATCGCCTTTGCCATTTAGTTTCCAGCTCCGCCTTGCCATCTCAGCGCCCAGTTTGTATTTGTACCCTGAAAGATTATTTAAAATAACAGTCTCCTTTGTTTCCCAATTCTTATTAGCCATGTTCTCATGAATGTGTTCTCAACAATGTTCCCAAATAACATGGAGGTCGTTATTATGTTTGCAACCTCAATGCGCCGATGCTCGTGATGGGAGAATTACACAGATAATGACACTAGGAATAGAAATTGATTATCAGTTTAGCAATAGAGTTTTATTTCAATCAGCCTACGAAACTAAGACATCTAGAATAAAATACATTTTAGAATCCCGCGGAAAAGCAAGCCATAACACAACTGCAAAAGTCCAGTTTCTGCGACTTGAGTTTGAATTTCCAGTAACCTTCAGTACAAAGGAGGGGGAAAGACGGCGAATTAACGTTGATACCTTGAAGAAGAAACAATATTTTCATCACCTAAAGGACAGCGCTAAGTTGGCTGCTACAAAGGCTGACTGACTCGTTTCTGAAAGCAGAATTCTCAGAAGGCTCCAGACCTCCAGCAGCAGACTTAATCGGAACTGAGTGATGGCTGAGATCGAATATATCAGAGGCGTTTTAACTGTGGACGCTAGTTGTTTCTATTGGGAACTGTCATCAGCTAGTGTTGGCTAATGATGAGCCACTATTTGGATGTAAATTGGGTGCAAACGACTGATTCCTCCAACCTTTAAGAAAAGTCTTCAAATTATGTGGCTGTGGTGTCGCTTTTCAATGCATGCAGGTACTTAATTAAATGAGCGCAGTTCACCTTAACGAACCACTCGTTCAGTGGCGCATCCGAGCAGCGTATCGCTTTCAGTTACAGACTAACCTTCATGTTTCTGTTTGCATATGAGTTGTAAGGAATCGAATAAAGATCCTGACGATTTCGATAAAATCTGAGAGTAACAACATAGTATGGCCGGAGATAATGTTCACATTAATTGTTGATTGTGTTATTCATTAATTTGTCAACAGTACTCAAACTTCACGATTTCCTCTTTGGCACCTCGTTGAACCCTCTATGGTCATTTTCCTACCCGTCAAATAAGAAAATAATTTTTAGCATGCCGTCTTTCTTCACGCGATCACTCTCATGTGTAAATTTTAACCCCACAGGATGTCTTCTTCCCCTTCTACCAGAGAGAAACTGAGAGCTGTTCAAGCGTTATTTGGAATTATGAACTCAAGACCTCAGTCTATGAATGCACGTTTTGACATATCGATTGACAAAATAACACGACAAATGAAATAACAAATAACTTAATGACCGATTATTATCGCTTAATACACCCTTGTCTCTTTCTGTGCTACATTATTTTTGAATGGGATCAGTGCATGATGAACATTTCCCTTTTCTTTGTGGTTCCAGTTAATTTTGACACTCATCGGGTGTTCAGTTTTTTCGTTTCTGAATTTTTCTCAAGTGGGGGTTATTGTATAAGACTATTGAACGAGTTCTAAGTGCTCAGTTTTGTGGCAAGTTACGAATAGTATGAGAACTAATGCGTCGGGTTCCTTCGCTTCGTGTTGTTCACATACACGTTGACGTTTTTTCCAAGTCCTCTTATAAAAACAATTGAACTATAAGTTCCCATGGGCGTGAATGTGCTGAGAACTTAGGTGTCAGGCCCCTCATACAGGTAAGAACTGTTTCCATCAGAATTTCGTTGTGTTACAAACTCGCTGATGTTGAGCGCGCACCTAAACGTATAAACAAAACGACGGAGCACCCAGCAATTTCTAAAGTTTAACTGGGGAGTAAGTACTAGGTAAAAAAGAAAGTAGCAGTACGTTTGACTGAACTGCCCAATAGAGTCAGCATTTCTTAAGCATTGCTGCAAATTGTTCCACAAACAGGCCCCGCTATAACAGAAACTTGGTTTCACTGAAATAATTAGTATTTGGCTGGGGCAGAGTAAGTTTACCTTCTAAGTTTCTCAAGCTATATTCAGCAACGCGTTGACTGCATGAAAAGGCGTCGAAGGTATTCCGGGGCAAGATCATCATTTGTCTTATACATAATTAGGGCTTTCTGTTTTTTAAGTCGAAGAGACAGCTTCTCCCACTTTAGAGTATCGAGAAGGAGGTTGAAGCTCGTATCAAAGAGTAATTTAGTAATTTTTGCAGCTTATCACTTGACTGGCCACTTGAGCAATCCCAGACAGGACTGCAAAAATCCATTCAAATGTCGGTAATATTAAAGCGCTATAATATTAGCTGAGATAAAGTGCCGTATCGGCGTTTTAAGGCTCCTATAGCTGAGGAAACTTTTCTGCAGATTTGACCAGGAAAGCCGATCATCAATTAAAGGTAAGACCCAGGGATTTCATTAGTGTGATCTACTCTGCTGGTTATTTCGTCATCAATTCCTATATCAATCTCGTCACATTGAGTGGTAAATCTCTGCCTAGGTTCCAATTATCATTAACTCGGTCTTAGCCACACTAGTAAACTCAACCTTGAGGCTCTCAGCCGACAGTTAAGGCTACGGAGTTCAGGAGTTATTGCTAGTTTACGCTCTGTTAAAGTTCTTGTCGTTGGGGTTATATTGGTATCGTCAGCGAACATTCTCGGGAAAGCCTCCCGGTGGCAGTCAGTTATATAACGGAAGATCGTTAACATACATTAAGAAAACGCAAGGGACCTAAAATAATGCCTTGCGCAACCCCACAAGTAATAGTGCGAGGAGTTCATAGCAGTTTATTATCATTTATAGGTAATGAATGATAAAGTTGGTCACAGACAAGTGTTAAGACTACTGGGATAACGGAGATGGGGCGATAATTATTTGTGTCTGATTTTAAGCGTTTTTCAAAGATGGGTGTCACTCTAGCCAATTTCCATTCAGTTGGATAGATTCCCGTGAGCATTGATTTTGTAAATATGTCGGGTAGTACGGGAGCAAAAATACTAGCTGCCAATTTTAACAACTTACTAGGGATCTTGTCGAGGCCAAGGGCTTTCTTTTCAACTATTTTTTTCAGCGGGTCGAGAACAATGTCGACACTCGGAGTTTTTAAAATACGGTTTATCAGAGGGCGACAAGAATGATTCAGCGTCAACTAGCATTTTCGCAATGTTAGTGAAGTGCACTTTGAAAGCTTCCGCTATATTGTCGGCGTTATTTATAGTTCTATTATTAGACAGGAAGGAAAGGAACTTCAAGTGTCAAGTCGTTCCAGCGCTGAAGCACTAAATGGGGACACTGTTAATCGAAATTAACAATCAACGTAAATCAAGTCAAATGTTGGTTTTTGAGGAGAGGGGAAACCGGAGTACCCGGGGAAAAAAACCTCTCGGTGCAGAGTAGAGAACCAACAAACTAAACCCACATATGACGCCGATTCGCCGAGTCTGGGAATTGAACCCGGGCCACATTGGTGGGAGGCCAGTGCTCTCACCACTGCGCCATCCCAAAATTTTGGACGATTTACTACTATTCCGTGAGCTAACCTCGTTAATAAGATCCTAAGTTTTACGTGGATTGCTTTTGCTAGTTTCCAAGTTTTCAGAAAACTATTGATTTTTAGCAAGTTTAGTTGCATTATTCACATGGTTCCTAGCCCGTTTAAATAGAGTGCTGCCACATTGCATGATCATTTGCAATAATTTCGCTCGTTGTCCACGGCGACCGCTTCTGACAAACAGGTTTTTCCATTCTTGCCACATATCATTTGGATCAGAGCGCGAACTAACATTCCTCCATGGCATTTGCTCGAGATCATTTAAAATTGTAATTGAACTGAGTGGAGTGCAGTTTGGTCTGAAATCATACGTGCAGCGCGAGTTCGATTTGAAATCACAAGTATGATTTCAGACTAAAATTGCACGACACGAAGTTAAATTACCTCCTTATTACATCGATTTAGAAATCACAAAATTATAATTATTTAATCGTTAAAATACAGGATTTTAGTCAGTACCAATATAATATTGAACCAGTTGGGAAAGTTGAAAATTTCGCCACACATGCTTTTCTGTCATTCATTTTCCTGCAACTTGGTTGGTTACCTTAAAACAAGCCTTGAAATCTGATTGGTTGTTTCGTTGTAGTGTTCGTTTCTCATTGGCTGGGGAAATGGTGCTATTTAGAGCAAAAATAGTGCGATTTATTCCCAAATCGGGAGAGTTAATCACTGAGATTGCAAGGATCACCAGTGGTTTCTAAATGGCTGTCATAAAAGAACTTATCTTTTTGAAAATTTGCACGGGCTTATAGAAATCGCTAGTAACGTGAACCTGAGTGCGTTTTCAGTAGAAAGCTCATTTCAACCGTGGAAGGGGCTATCTAAACAATGGTTTCACAGGCTGTGCTAAAGACGCGCTCTGTTACAGGGACGGCGGAGCGTATTTTGCATTGGGGGGGGGGGGGGGGGAAAAACAAGCAAGCCCCGGAGACGCTAACTCGTAGGGGGTTTGGGGGAATTTATCCGCCAGAAAATTTTGGAAATCTTGAAGCTCTGAAATGCTAATTTCAGCATTCTCGACGAGATATCGAAAACAAGCGTGGATCAACCGTAATATGACAGATGTTTTACTTCTAATTTTTATTTTTTGTTTTAATTTTGGGGGGGGGGGGGGGGCCAGTCCCCCCGGCTCCGCCGTCCCTTTGTTATGACTTATGGTTCTCTGCTTAGGAGGACTCATACACCATAAGCCATATTTCAAGAGGGTTCGATAATAAAGCAATCAAAGGAACGGTGCGCGATCGACAGTTTACTGTACACATGGCTCCACGGCAACTGGCAAGGTAATTTAAAATATTTTGAACTTGAAATCAAATGCAACATACTCAATTTCAAACACTATCATATCATTAACTTACTTAATTTATAAATAACACAAACAAAATAATGCAAATTACACTATTTTAGCGTGATACAGTATATAGTTTCTAGTCTTGACCGATGAATCTTTAACGCGGTTAGATCTGTTAAACTGAATATTTTGCTATCCATTGCTAGAAAAACCGAATTAAGATGACGGTTCCTTTCTGTGGTTCACCCACTGAGCGACTTTCTGGCCAGGAGAATTATAGAGCCGACTGTCAACAAATTCTGAGCTCAGTCAGCGCTTATAGTGATATCACTAAATAGTGATATCACTTTCAGAATTATTGTCTATACCCCAAAAAAGCACTAAATTCCCCAGTTTTCCAATCAATTTCTTTTGATAAGTACGTCGTAAACTTCGACGGTTAATCTTTTTTGACGATCTTGTTCTTGTATTTGAGCTTCTCCGAGCCACCTGAAGTGGAATGAAGACTTACTCCCAACAGCCGCAACACAACCTTAATAAACAGTATTTTGACAGTGTAGATCAATAATCTGAAAAGCAAGTAAGAAATGAGAAAGAAGTAATAAAAACAATCGTAATCGTACCGCGCGCCAGTGGCTCAGTTGGTTGAGCACCGGGCTGTCACGCGGGAGGTCGTGAGTTCAACTCCGGCCAGACCAACACTCACTCACTCAAATAACTGAGGAGAAAGTGCTGCCTTTGTAATTACATCTGCAAATGGTTAGACTCTCTAGTCTTCTCGGATAAGGACGATAAGCCGGAGGTCCCGTCTCACAACCCTTCAATGTTCATAATCCTGTGAGACGTAAAAGAACCCGCACACTTATCGCAAAGAGTAGGGCATGTAGTTCCCGGTGTTGTGGTCTGTCTTCTGTGGTGTATCATGGTTGGGAGGGTAAATGCTCGGAGATATTAGCTACACCAAGCTACCCTAAAAATCCGAGGGTAAATAAAGATGTATATGATGATACAGCCAGGGGCTCAAGTAGATGATCGAACTATCTCGTCTATCTCGTCAAGCGAAAGAAGCGAGGAGCGAGGAAGCGAGGGTTGTACGGGCGTGTAAAGCTCGCGCACGCTTG
>NC_090885.1:23580462-23665462 GCF_036669925.1 Montipora capricornis | reverse complement strand
TTAGTTTTCCTTTTCTGAAAGGTGCCTTTTCATCGATTAAAATGCAGAAGTTTGTTGAGATCGGCCAGATGACTTACAGAACGAGAGGGAAATCTCTCCTGGTCGAGGAAAAGAAAAAGAAAAAGAAAAAGAAAAAGAAAAAGAAAAAACAAAAGATACGCAGTTGAGACAAAACAACAACAACAAAAAAAGAGTGCGTTGGCCGGGAATCGAACCCGGGTCAACTGCTTGGAAGGCAGCTATGCTCACCACTATACCACCAACGCTACGACAACTACTTTCGCTACAATTTAGAAGATACATTTCGACGGCACTTTGTTTATAACGCATCGAACACAATTATCGAACACTTCTTGTAGTAAACGTAAGCTTAAAAGAATAAAATAACATAAAAATACAGCCGCATTAGCAAGTCAAATCAGTTCAGCCTAGTGTGTTTCTCGCGTATCTTTAAATGATTAATCGCTCAAACTGGTAAAAAACTGAGACAAGAAAGGACCTTTGTGCTCTGGGTAACACAAAGCAGACAAAGATTCTGTGTGATTAAAACGTACATGTTTAGTAAAAATTTGAACATTTCGACACTTGAGGTCATGTTTTACTAACCACGATTTGCCATTTGTTCAGTCTAATTTATTTGACAAGGAGAGAGAGAGAGACAGGTTGATCACAGCAGCTTGCCAATACAAAAAAGATAGTACGACACCATCTTAATAGATATTACGCCGGTTTGTAATATACATAAACTGTCAAAGATCTACAATTGTAGACCTGTGGACAGCAAACTGAGGATAAAGGCGGTAAAGATATTTCTGGTATTTACTCCCAATTTTCGCGAAAATATGATCATTGCAATTGGAAACAACAAATCCTCTGGGCTTGTATGGTTGAACCAAGACAATGTTCGAGCCCCGTTTAATTAACCGTTAATGAACCTTTTAGAAACTACCCCCTTTATTCCCGTTTAATTAAGTCTAGATGGATCTAGATATGGTTCAATATATGGCTTTCACGTATTCTCCTACAAAGTGAATTACATGCAATAACTGATATGTTCTATCGTTATTTTAAGCTAAGCGACTCTGATTTGCCGCATTCATTTTCCTTGTATTAGGCAAACAAAGGCTTCTGAATGTGGGGTGTCCTGTGCATCGTTATTACTGGTTTAATAAAATCAGTAGCCTTCACAAAAAAAAAACATCACAACTTGTTGATTGCAACGTGCAGTTGTATTGTCGAAACGTCGAGTAGATTGATTTTGAACTGAGTGGAGTGCAACTTTGGTCTGAAATCAAAATCGCTGCGAAAAGGTGCGCCGCTTTGCACCACTTAGAGCGGCTTTTCGTGAATAAATCGCACTGCTGAGAGCCAATAAGATTGCAAGGATCACCAGGATCACCAGCGATTTCTAAATGGTGTATAACAAAGCCGGAACTGCGCTATTTAAGGGCTCATTCTTTTGGGACTATTCCGGTTTACGAATAACAGAATACACGAAATGCCAGTTCCCAAAAGAACGTGTCTGCCGAATTGGTCCCAGAAGAACACGTCGTCGATTACCATATATTCGGAGTATTCCTATTCCGGAATAGTCCCAAAAGAACGCGCCCTAAATTAAGAAAAAGGAAATGCTCTCAGATTTCTTATTCGGTACCTACGTTAGAAGCCCACGACATGTTTCAGTCGAAATCCAAGTCACACAGGTGCCTGTTAAGCCACTGGAAGTAACTTCATATAAAGGGTAACCTAGTAGGTAAATAAGCAATATAATTGTCGCAAGATCAACACAGTTGAGACAATATACACCCTTTCCTTGCTAAACTTTATGGTGATGGAACTTAATTTAAAATTGCTCTTACTTTCTTAGACTTCTTACTCTTTATATAATCCTGCAAAAATGGTTTAACAATTTTAGAAGCACTAATTAATACCAACCAAAGAGGTTGCAGTGAAATGTAAAAAAACGTAGTGTGCGGCCTTCTGAGCAGTGGAGGTCACCGGTTCGATCCCCGTCTCATTCTACCGACGTCTGTTTCGACTTTCCTCTGATCCGTGTAGCTGTTGCCTTGAATACCCGTAAAACGTAGCATTGACGGAGGAGGAAGGGGGTCGGAGAAAGGGGGTCGGAGGGGGGTGCGCATCGAAGGCCATAGGTTCATCAGTTTACTGGCACGTGTTACCCTGTTCGTGTAGTTGTAATTTCCTTATGCGACTGCTTCAAAACGTACAGTCCAGGTTAGGCTGTTCTGGAAATAACATTGGTTCCATCGACTAAACTCGTAGGTGTTATCTTTGGCTTCAAATTTAGTTTAATCTGTTTCCAAAAGCTACATGTACTTACAAATTTATATGACTGACAAACATTGCAACCGTGCAAACTATACAAATGTACCTGTGCTTGTGTTATTTAAGCAAGCGAATTCTCCAAAATGAACATCTCCACTTATGAGTATCACCTACACCGTCGTACAAAGCAAGATAAAGAAAGCCAGTACAGCATTATCCTTCTTGGAGAGTAGACGGAAAAAAGAAATTTGAACTTCAAATGAACAATGTGAACGCTTTACCCTTGGGTGTCTCTGTAAAAGCCACATCAAGCGATCGTAGCTTGAAGGACAACTGGTCCATTTGTCTGTGTAAGGCATGTCTGACAAGAACTACCGGTAAGTGAAAAACAACGGATCGGTTTAAGTACAAGAATCCAAAAGATAGCACTGGGTTGATTGATCCAAATTAGCAAACAGTGAACATTGCATCATCATGATACAATACATACTGTACTTAATTGACCACTCCCCATAGGGGCTTTCCAGGGCCAATCGAACACAATCCACGAAGCGACAAAAAAGAACGACAACGACAACTGTTAAGAATCCCAACTGGCCAGAGTCAAACCAGTTGGCTATGTGCACATACATGTATGTGCAGCCGAGAAATTGAACTAGGGACTACCAAATTCAATGAGTAGTCAGGACGGGTCTTGAACCCAGGAACTCCGGAACTAGCAGCAAGCGTCCTAACCTCTGAGTTACACTGCCTCGCCTCTGAATGACATTTACCTTAATTAAACAAGTCCTACACAACTTCAAAGAAATCCCTTTCAAGGAATTAAGAAAACAATACCTGCATTCCACTGCCAATTACGGTCAACTGTGCAGGGTCAGTGCTACTTAGTTGTCTCACCAGCCAATCCCATTGCTCTTTTCCAAGTATGTCACAGTCTGTCCCCCACCGCAGGTGAGAGCGTATGTCAAGTAAGAGTAACTGTAGGAATTAAGATGCATGATGATCTCAGAGTCTACCACTTTTAAAATATTTTTTAATCACTTCTTTGAAAACCACAATTTAAAAAATGTTAAAAATTAATTTAGTGGGCACTTTAAAGAGGGTTTCGGCCGTATGGATGATTTTTTTTTTTAGGGGGGGGGGGGGGGGGTACTTATTTGAATAATATTTATATACATCTTTTTCGATGGTTTAACATGTATTTACGCGCGGATATTTTGCGAGTTGCGTGGTATTTTCCCGAGGCCTGTGTTCTCTTGACCAAATATGGTAAAATGGCATACTAGTGGAATAATAAAATTAATCATGATAAAGCCACTCAATGGTACAAGAATTCAATTATTGAATTTGCCTTTAATCTCTTACTGCCATTTCCAAAGACATAGGATGCATAGGCTCCTTCACGTCGTCGGCGTAGACTTTCCACTGGCTCATCAAGAAAATCTAAGTAGATACCTTGACTTTGAAGACGATCTTTGTAGTGCTGCAAAGTTTGAAAAAATAATCATAGGTTTTTAAATTTAAATCTGTGAAACCGTTGAGTTTTTACAACATGTTTCGAGAGAAACTTCTGCCCTCCTCAGTTAGTAGAATACAACGCGATGGAAGCTGAATTTATAATAAATAGAAATACATTAATGCTAAAAATATGTGAAAAATAGTATCAACGGAATGAAGTATAATATATACATGTACACAGTATTGGTAGCTTAAATGCCAAGCTGACTGCAACAGCCAAACCTTTGCTCCAGTCCCAAGAAACACATCACTTTGTAACAAAACACATACCATTAAAAAAGTATGGGACAAAACGGCACAGAGAAAAAAAAATACACAAGTGGCTACAGAAAATGGTATTAACTTCTCGAAACGTTTGGATAGAGAGAGGGAAAAAGTTTGATAACGGTAGTACACCACAAAAGCAACTGCTCTTTTTGGTCATCTGGCCTTGATCCAGCAGAGTGTGAGAAACATTTCCCACTTAAGACACATTTAAGTTCACCTTGCAAGCAGGCCCCAGTTTTTCAAAGGCCAGATAAATATCTTTATCCAGTGGATAAGTCACACTATTCAACAGTTTCTATTAATTTTGTTCAAATATTTCAATATTAATTTTTGGTCACATAATTGTGAATATGCACACTCTAATCACATCTTAGTAAAGGCGTCAACAAAAATCTTGGCCAACATTTAGTGTGGAGCACATTTTACGCTAGCTTGCCAAGAAGAATATCACTTGGTTAGAGGCAAAGGGAACTGCCAAAAATAGTCACGTGGAAGTCCATGGCTGATGCCCTATGCTCCCCATTAGGAGCGAAGATGGGCTAATGACATGATGATGACATTTTACGCTCTGGGTGGTGACTTATCCACTGTTTAAAGTTACCCAGCCTTTGAGCAACCTGCAGGGCCAGGTATGCATGGCCAATCAGACAAAATCGGACGGTCACTGTGCAGTAACTTACAAAGTTACAATAATTCAAGATATCAGTCCCATGCAATGTTTCAGCACTAGTGCTAGTGTCTTCATCAAGGTTGATCTACAGCTGAAAAACAGGTCCTTTTAATTACTCACTGATTGGCCATTGTCATCATGATTTTAGGAACCTGGGTAGAATTAATTAAGTTTCCAAACAAAGGCATTGATGGTATAGTGTACTGCTGGTTGGTGATGACAATTCTTTTCAAATAGTCCCAGTTAATGCAATAAATTGCAGGCATTGGTTGGTTTGACAAGCATGTTCTAACAATGCCACCTTATCCATTTTGAAAAGAAACATTGCTTTTGGGTGCTCTCTAAAAAAACATTTACCAATGAAACTGGCATTTGGTTTTTTTCAAATGAATACTTTTTCAATTGTCACACTGTATGAAATACTACGAAAACTACCGATCTACGGAATGGGCGGGAATTTACATGTCTCTGCCCTGCCCACTTTCATTTGTAAATAGTTTATATTCTTGAGAGGTATTGTGTTAGATGCCTTGGCAGAACTGAGTGCATAAAGCTGTAGAATTGTGGGAGAGCTCTTGGAGAAGACTTGAAAGGAAGATTATACAAGGAGGTCCCATGTTTTATGAGTCAATAAGGCAATGAGTCAATGAGACTCAAAGTCAATATAGCAACAATTTATTGATTAAGCCTAAGCCCTCGTTTCAGTCTAGGCCTAAGCACTCTCTGAAATTTTCGCTTTCATTTTATGGTTTGGTTAACTGCACTTACTCATTGACTCATTGACTCATAAATAGTGTTCACTCACACAAGATATTATCGGAAAAGGGTTTCTTCGTGGGAAGTTTTTCTGCGATTGCCAAATTTTGAAAACATATTTTTTATTGTTGCAGTTGATCCGGTACACCTAAGCCTGTGGGAAAGGAATTTCATCAAAACGTTTAATGAAAGTGGGCAGGGCAGTGACTCAGTAATTTAGGTCCATTCACAAATCGTGGTTTTCATAGTACAGTCATTTTCTTGTTCCCTTGGGGCAGGATTCTTAGGTTTGGTAAAAATATGACTTAGCATCGAAAAGGCTCTCTGGGCAAGCTTCACTGTGGCCACACAAAATCCACTTGATGGACTCAATAAAACAATGACAATGGCAAAACCATTATAAAGCAATTATTGGTTTTAAAGAGTGGTGAAGAAAGGATGTTGACTTGCCAATTTAACCTTTTAGAAGAAGAAGATGGAACTGCATGGACACTCAGCCCTCATGATAAAAGCTTGCATTATTGTTCCATTTTCACTGTCTCATGTCACTTCAATCAACCAGCAAAAAATTCCATTTAAAATATATAATTAGCATGTGACGATCCAGTTTTTTAAAATAATATTATGTTTACTTTGTTTTTCACACTTCATCTGTTTTCATCCCATTGCTTTCTTTTCAATTTTACATACAAGCTGCGAAGAATTCCTTGCAAAAACTAGATTAATACTACCGGTATTTAATAACGCATGAAAATTGGCTGAGGTTTGATTATGGAACTTCAACTACACACATGTCTTTGAACATTTGTTGATTTTTGACCAAATCTGTCTCACTCTTAATATTTAATATGATAAAAATGAAAGCATTGGTCACACCTTTCCACCATTGTTCATTCCATAATCATGATCATCCCAGACTCCTAGCACATGCACTCCAGATTTGAGGAATTTCTAAAGAAATAGTATTGAGCCAGATGATTATTTTTAGTATCTTTCAGTTTGGTCAGTTTGGTCAGTTGTTCTTCCTCCAGAACTCAAAATGCACAATATACATTGTAAACCCATCTCACTCCATTTATAATTATTGTACCTAATGGAAAATCTTGGCTACCGCTCTTTTACGATAGAATTACTAATTATGTTTCTGCTGTGTCAAGGCTTTTAGCATCAGGAATGCTACAGATTGATTGACCTGCTTGGAGTGAAACAATAAAATATATATAGGTTTATGGAAAACCAATAAAAATACTGTCTATTTACCTGATAATCTGAGGAGTACTTTAATGCACCAAATGTTTCCACCATTTCTTCTAGAGGAGATGGAGTCCATATAAAGGGCGCTATCCTAGTGTCGGCATAAACAGCTAAAAAAGCATACCGGTACTTTTACTTAAAACTATATATATGCAGTCAGTGATTACGAGTGATATCAGAACTTTGGAAATGGAGCAATAAAAATTATTGTTATCTCAAAAATCAGGGATGGAAAACCGTGACTGCAGCACTCTGAGGAAGTCAGAAGTGTAGATAGTACATGTAACTACATTGAACCCTTCTCCAATCACCACCACCCTGACTACATGATCATCGCATGAAAGAAGAATAGTGGGTTTTTACTATGAGGAATTATGTGCCTTGATGAGGGAAATGGAGGCACAGAGACCCTGTTCTCGCTTCGGGTATCAGTCCAGCTTAATTGGACTGCATTAGGTAATCACGTTGGTTTGATGAGTAGAGTAACATGGGAATATTTCTTGGGAATTTAATTTAAGAAATAAGATTGGCTTTCAAATAAAATGAGAGCTGCCACTGACTATAAATGACTCCCTTTTTCCTGTTCCAGTGAATTGCACAAGAGCCTTTCGCTTTTTCATGCAGTTAGCTACATCTCATGCATGATTTTAATAATATTGGTAAAACTGGTATATCTGCAATTACTGTAATTGCAGCATCTCAAATGATTACAAACAGGTATCTCTAGAGGGAACCTCTGTTAAACCAAACAAGAAGCCACATTTATTGGTTGTGGATAATATGCAAACCATTTAAATTATTTTATGGATCAGTGAACTGCATTTTTGTTTAGGCATAATCTTTTTTGTAGATATGAGCTAAATAATTTATTTTCAATTTATAATGTAATCCACTGATCAATTTCCAATGTGTCTTTATGCGTTTCATTTGCCTTACGGTTTTAAAAACATATTTCGTAGATTCAGCATTGTAAGAATATTATAAGCTTCAGTAGTTTTGCAGTAAGTGATACGTTCTACACTAATAATTAAATTAAAACATATTGTGGAACAAAAACCAGAGTAAACGAACAGTTCATATGACATACCATCTCCAAGCCAAACCCATAAATCCGGTTTTTGCCCTGAAATATGTTCCCACAATGGTTGGTGTACATGTGTCTTAGGATAAGCATAGCTAAAGAAAAGAGGAAAATGTTGCTTCAACCGAAATAAAAGGCAAGGAAATCTGTCCACAAGAGATAACATATTGTACTAGGCACTTCACGCCTATTCAATTTCAAGAGTTTTTAACGGACACATAAAGAGTCCAACCCGTGATTTCATTTGAGTTAACTGCCATATACTGCAGTAGTTCCTTGTAAATCGTTATTTGTGACAAAGTCAAATTACTCAGTCAGTACATGTGATCTCCAAGACTTCAACAACAAGTGAACAGATCGTGGTCCAGTATACAGTATAATACGAAAATTCAAGTCGACATGATTTCGACCTTGAGTGATTCTTATTTTCTCTTGCATTACAAACCAAACAGAAAAATCAAACTATTTCACTTAGAGCTACAAAACAAAAGTCTTACAGCTGTATATAACAAGGTTAGGAGTGGAATCATGACGCATTTTGACATTTTCCCGACAGTTTACCTGCAACTTCCGAAAGCAATGCGAGTAACTGTCGTTTCATTGTAAAAATCTGCAAGTAATGAATCCTGTCCACTTGATGAAACAAACCCAAGATTGACCCTGTAAAAAAAGAGTACTAAAAATAACGCTAAAACCGACGACATGGCGCTTCCCTCCACTTCCGTTGCCGGTTTGCCGTAAAATATGTAATGCACATCTCTTTTGATCAGGTCAGTTGTTGGTCAGTTGTCTTTCTTAAAAGGAAACGGAAGTAAATCTTGCATCTGAAGCAATAATGATCCCTTATTTGTGCACTGTTATTTTTCTCGATCTTCAAGAAGGATCGCTAGATCTAAGTTTGGCTAAAGTACTGAAAAAATCTGTCCCAGTCATCCCTCCATTTATTCTACATGATCTCGCGATTCGGAACTGTTAAACTTCCTTTGCATTTCAACTTCCGGTAAAGTGTTGACGTCACGCCAAATCCAAATATAGTATTGCTCCACAAGTAGTTCTTTCTCTTTTTTATCCTTGAATTGTGGCGAGTTTAGGGTTTTCACTCTAAAAATAATGGCTCAAACACCGCATATGAATCGTGGAATTGTTAAACAGGTAACGCATGGCCCAGTTTCTCTATTGATTTTACAAAATGTTTGACAAACTTTCCTCTTTTTTTCTGAAATTGCCAAGTTTTAAGCGTCCTCCGGTCCGACATTCAAAATCGTCATCATTACCAAACCCTTTACTACAACAAATAGCGTCTTTATTATTTTTTTCAATAAAGGTTCTGTCAGGAGATAGTGTAGTAATACGTGGTCAGCCTCGCGGTGGTCCTCCGCCAGAGAGACAGCTTTGCTTGTCCAACGTAAATGCACCCAAACTTGCGAGAAGGTCAAATCCAAACGTGGAAGGAAGTGTAGAAACACGCGATGAGGTTTGTTTGTCGTACAATGAAATTAACATTACTGCATTGCTCAGAAATGCACTCTGTTGCTTAAGGAAGGCCATAACTGTAGTGGATTCTTCTAGAGAGTGTTCAATTATATTACAATAGCTTGTCTATGATCTTTCCTATTTACGCACTTTATTTCTTGGTAAAATTTCACTTGATGTCCATTTCGCTGTGAAATAGTTCAAAGGTGTTATTGTTTTGACCAATAGGAATCGATTACGTGCGGCATCTTCTTTCAGTGAGCACAAAAAAACCGACTTGTAAATTCACCTCCCTAGCCTCTCGGCTTTTCGAATGGTCCTAACAAACGCAAATGTATCAATTCCTGGGTGACGCAAGGAATTTTACCACCAGTAATCCCACGTGCAGGTTCAGTAAACGCTCTAAAAATTTCCTGCTGCCAATCGGCTGAAAGTCATTTGGAATGAAATCAAATTTAATTGAACACACATTTGAATAATAATCATAATTATAGTCATTGCAATTTTCTCAAATTTGATTGGTGCATTAACTACTTTATTTTTCACTAATTATTTTGTGAGGCTAAAAGCGGACAGTGAAATCGGACAGTTGGCTATAATCAGATGCCTGAAATCGGACAGTTACATCAGCCAATCATATTAAGTGCGCTAAGCTTAATCCACCAATCACATAATAACCATAGCAACAACCACTTATCCTACCAAACGGGAGATTTTTTTACAAAATGGACAAATTTGTAACATTAGACAAAGAAAAAGGAATGCATTAATTTTATTTCTCAGAAATTGTAATCGGACTCCTGCTACTGTATGCGATCGTCCGATTTTGTTCATCACTTGTATGATTACAGACCAAATTGGACTCCATTCAGTCCTACCATTACCATTATTAATATTTATTGATTCAAGCTTGCATACAAAGATCCATGATGGAAATGCAGTGACATGTATACCTTGGAAATGTGCAGAATTCTGATTTGGCCAGTTTTACCAATTCGGCGTACTTAATGAATATTGTACCCAATTCAAATGTCTCAGGGTTAAGATTCTTTGTGTATTGAATATGCTTGACAATGAAGCATTCACATTTAAATGATAAGGGAAAACTGGGAATGACGTTTTATTCCAAAAGGATTTGAATTGGGTACAACATTGAGTTAGCCGAATTGGTCTATTGCATAGATTTTTAGAAATTCCATAGATTGTTAGAAATTCATTCACCCATAATGGAATAAAACCTGGCCTTAGTTGTTCAGAAGGCAAACAGTGCTACATCCAGTGGATAAATCACTAAATCGGTGTTGTCAAAATCAATTGAGTTATCTGCCAAATGGCAATATTTATCTGTTGGATGGCACAATTGACCTTTAAACAACCCAGGCCTGGTGAATTTTTTGGCTAAAATCTTCAGCACACTTTTTCTGCATTTTGAATTTAACCACACTTAATCACCAACATTATCATTTGACTACCTTTGAGATTGATGGCACAGTGCCCAAATACTGGGGCCATGTCTGCCATATCTAATTTCCATTCCAGTTTTGCCAATGTCTTTTAGTGAGGTTTTTTAAGACAAGGATATATCGTCTTGTTGTTTGATCCTCTGCTGTCTTTCTTAAGAGTTGAGTGAAAGAAAGAAGTGATCTCTTTACAGTCAGGTGGCTTCAAAGAGATTCGAAGCACATGTACATGACCTCTGCATAGCCAGTGCAATGCCCTACATGTACCAACTGGGTTGTGAAGCAAACGTATGTACATGTTCTCAGTTGGTACTCAATTGTTGGGCGGCTCATGTGTACCCATGAAGGACTTGAGTGGGTTATAGAAGAAAGAAGGCAGTGCTCCTTGCACAAGTTTGTCTGGACAATTTCTTTTATATAATAACCCAAGTTGTTCTCGCTTTTTGATTGGTTCTTGCCCATGATCTATTAGAGGACAGACGCACGATTGACGTCACCATCAGCTTTTACAAAATGTATGGGAATAAAATTTAATTCTTTATTATTAATTAAAACCAAATAGATTCCATGTTGTTGTGCGTCTGTTCAGTAATTGATCACAGAAGACGTCAAAATGTGGTAAGAACATGAGTGAAACACTCGGCTATCGCCTCGTGTTCCACCTTTTTGTTCTTACCCCATTTTGACGCCATCTGTGATCTATTGCTGAACAGACGCACGACAACATGGAATCGATTTGTTAAATAGACACCTGAATAATCCAGGAAGCTTCAACAAATTAATTCAGTTATTCAAACCTGTGACCTCTTTAATGCCAGTGCAATGCTCTACCAACTGAGCTATGAAACCAGAAAAACCTGGTGTCTGTAAGAGACAACTGCTTAAATTGTCCACTTCAAATATACTTAAACTTTATTTCATTCAAAGAGATGTGTATATTAATAATTATTAGTATCACCCAACTAGTGGACTAATGCAAATCCTGCATTTTGATTGGCTTCGCCTCATGGGCTATTGACCCGTAGCCCGCAATTGTTAATTATTATTATTATTTTCTGAAAATTGCACCTGTCTTGTAATTATTTGCATAATTATAAATGTGTTGTGCAATGTTCTTTTTGTGTGACTGGATGACCTACAGTGTACATGTACCGGTATATATGTATGATTTCATTCATACAGCTCTAGGAATGTTTGTTCTTGGATCCTCTTTGTAATCAAGCTGCCATCTGTGCTCTTTAATTATCAGCTGGTTTCCATCTAATTATGCCTTTAAAAAGATACATACATGTGTATTGGCATTTGATAATTGTGTGTTAATCTTGTAGCCTTTCGCATGGGAGGCAAGGGAATTTCTTAGAAAAAAGCTAATTGGAAAAGAAGTTTTGTTTACTGTGGAATACAAAGTTCCTGGAACAGGAAGAGAATATGGGTGCATTTACTTAAAGAAAGGTAATTTTATATTCTTGAAATATCAGTGTATGTTGTAGTTTTACTACATGTATATTCAGTTTATTCACACCAATGTTCATGTTTAATATTATAGCTTTACTTTAGTGCATGTACTGTATAATAAAAATAATGAATAATAATAATATAATAATAATAATAATAATAATTATTATTATTATTATTATGAGATTATTGGTGGTTCTTCAGTCAGCAAACTACATGTTCTGTAGATTCTGTTCATAAGTTTGTGATTGAAGTTAAAAAAGTGGAATTTGAGTAATACCTCAGTGAATCAGCAAAATAATACTGCATAGCTTTCTGATGCTCTAATACTACATTATGCATAATAATTACATTTAGATAATATTATCATAATGACCATGCAATAGTTTATCATGTACTACGCACGACTGAAATTCCGTGGACCTTGACAAAAACTAAGAAAAAATTAATACATTTAGAGGAGTTAGTATACCCCACTGCACTAAAACCATTGCCCCCCCCCCCCCCCCCCCCCGCTTCCTTATTGACGAATAAGATCGCCTGGTGTTAGACAGACTAAAATCTGTCAAGTCTCACTCCTAGGGGTCAATGGATTAAAGGGGACGATGACAACTGCTATGAGAATGCCACGTAACAATAGGTTTAATTGGCTAAAACAATAGTTCTGCATGCCCTGCACATGCATTTTCTCCCTGAATTATTACAGTAACGGCATAGCCTTTGTCGTCGTCCTTGCTTAAAGTCCCTGATTGTTTTTTTGTTAACCCATTCATTGACTCCTGAGCCACCTCTTATTGACGAGTAAAATCATCTTGCGTTAGAGTAACATTTAAAGACTCACTCCTGTAGGAGTCATTGGTTTAGACAAGCTCTGCGTTTTGCTCTTTTAGCATAATTTTATTGTTATCCAGATCATTTATTGTTTTCATTTAAGGGGAGGAACTTGAGAATGTAACAGAGTCGATAGTTTCTGAAGGACTCGTAGAAGTCAGGCGTGGTGGCATCAAACCTTCAGAGTTAGTATTCTGACTGTGACTATTTTCCTTTTTAACTGCACAACTGAAGCCCACAAGTTTCAGGATCCTACTCCACCTTGAATCTTGTTTTTGTTACTACTGTAACAGTAAGCATGTTACCCAGTTTGCAACCTCGCCATTCTTCCCTTTAGTGTCGAACAATTGAGGATAGCATACAATGTAGCCAAGCTACACAGATTTTTATGAGTTCCTATAATGTTATAATGTGCAACTAAATTCCCCAGCTTTTTTTGTTTGTCACCTGTCTGCAATCACAATGTTACATGTAGCTGTTCGTAGTAGTGAGAATTAAGGGTAAGGGGTGCCTTTGACCTTTGTATTATTTTGTAATAATTATTGGATATGATCCCATGACTTGCTCCCTATCTCCTGTCTTGCACTGAGACCATCAAGACTTGCCTCCACCAAGAACACTTCTTGATTGACCAAGAGTACATGTACACTGTACCCTAAACCCAGCAATTTGCTTTAAAAATTTAACATTTATTTTTTAGTGATCAAACAAAGTTAATTGACCTTGAAGAGATGGCAAAGACAGAGGCAAGAGGAAAGTGGAGTGCAGATGCTTCTAGTGTGAGTGTAATTTACTTGACCGTTTTTTAAGACTTTTTTTTTTCCCTTTTTTAGGTGACCAATTTAATACAATGTATAAATTTTAGGCAATGGGATGCTGTAACAGCAGTTGTCCCTTGTCTTAACTGCTCTGTACGTCATCCATTGAGCTCAGGGATATCACTGAGAAGGTCACTGGGAATGAATAAAACTAGCCAGCTGCCTGCACTTGGGGACGTCCCTGTAAGTGTGGGGTTTTTCACATTTGAATGAACCTTTGCTTGCTCCTTGGTCTCCTTGTTAGATTTGTGGCTAAACCGCATTATATGTGTAATAACAGGGGTGGTTCCAGGATTTTTCTTAGCAGGGGGTGCACCACAAAGGAATGGCATACATGTAGCTGACTGGTGACTTTTGTTTGGTAGAATACCAGTTCTATTAGAAAGCCACAGGTCATCACAGGGGGTGCACATCCCCTGCACCCTCCCCATAGATCTAACAGCAGCAGGTAGATTAATTAAAAATCAAACTCGTCACAGAGCTGATTGATCAGTGGCTTGCTTTCATACCTCATAAGAGGCACCCAAGAAGATTATATTTAAGTCAGTTGTGTGTACAAATTATTGGTATTGCTACACATGTTGCTTGCTTGCATTACATTGGACTAAATATCATTTCTAAGGCAAAGTTAAAACCAAGCCATTGCAGCGGTTCTCCTGAGATATTTGGGGGGGGGGGGGGGGGGGACACAGGGGAGGTTTGCAGGGCATTGCCATGTGCTTTGGCTTGAGTCACCTTGTTGCTTACTCGCGAGGATCATAGCTTCACTTGATTTCATATCCGCAGTTCATATATGATCCATTTCATATACATGTATCACTTCATCATTGATTCATTCCTCATGGGAACATTAGAACCCACATGTGACCATCTCCCAACGTCAGTGGCTTCATAGCTCAGTTGGTTAGAGCGTCGCATCGGTATCACGACGTCACGGGTTCAAACCCCGTTGAAGTCCTGAATTTTTCAGGCTTCTCTAGGCAATTTCAAAAATTGCGTTTATAACTGCGAGGATCATAGCTTCACTTGATTTCATATCCGCAGTGATCCATTTCATATATCACTTCGTCACTAATACTGACATTGTTGCAACATTCCACTTGACAATGCTCTGTTGAGTGAAAAAAAATTTCTAAGATTGTGGCAGTTAACCAAATTAATTATTATAATTGCATTTCATTTCGTTTGTATCACTTAACGGGTATTAGAACTTTGTAAATAAGACTAGTTTCATCACTTTTACTTACAGCATATCAGGGAAATCAAATGGAATGTAGAGAATCCAAGGCACTTCCTGGATGCCAATAATGGAAAAGAATTTGATGGTATCTCTTCTTTTGTCAGTTCATTTTGATGATTGGTTGATATTGCATAAAATAAAATAAAATAAATTAAAAAAAAACAAAATAAAAGAATTATCATAATGAACAAGAACACAATATAAATAATAAGAATTATTATTATTATTTAGAACTTCTCCTTGAAAGGAAAGGAACTTTATCTAGTCATTCTAGTGCTGTACATCATATTACAGCACTAATTGGGGGTACTGTAAATTGAAATTAACAATTAATTCAAATCAGGTCAAATATTGGTTTTTGAGGAGAAGGGAAAACCGCAGTACCTGGAGAAAAAGTTAAACACTGAGTGATCCTATCAGAAGCGGTTGAGGGTGTCTGCTTCTACATGTATTTATGGGGTCAAAAAGGATAGTAAAATTCATCATTTTTAGGGATCCCTCAGAGTAATAAAATGTAATAATATTGTAACACTTATATGTATTGACTTTAGAGTAATTTATCAATTTAATTTATCATTACCTGTGTTTTATCGTTCGACAAGCAGTTTTGTTTACTTTAGCTGATTATCGGAGCCGCCCCTAACAGTCGGCTCCCATATTAAAATAATAATAAGTATTTTATAATAGTAATAAGTATTTTTAATGAAAACAGATACAAAAAGGTACAGTCTGTCTCCGCCTACAAATAGCACAGGCTAATCGCGGTGGGCGGACTTTAGAGTTATGAGTAATTGTTTTGTATCAGCATAAAGTTTTACTGTAGACATCTCTTTAGCGATTTCCAGGTCATTTTCTGTTGTGTACAATGTACTCTAGGGTATGTTGTTAGTATGCATTAATTATTTTATTTAGTGGCCTGTAAAATATAATAAATTATTCCTTTTATGTATTGATTTTGAATTTTTGGTGAAACTTTCTCACTTATTTAAGTTATGTTGCACATTATATACATTACATTATTACATTTCAAAGCATAATTATTATTGTCTGAAGCATGCATACTCAGTCTGGTAAATACCATATTTCAAATTCTGAATGGAAGGGAGAGTTGTTTGAAAAAGAGGAAAGTTCTTCTGTATTTAGCAGAATACATAAACGTTTTCAATTCACAAATTGTTGCAGTAAAGGACCAAGTCATAGCAAAAAAACCATACCTTACTTTGTACCCTTTATAGGCTGGTTCTTTGTTTACATGTACAGAATTAATTTAAATTTATGATAATTAGTACATTATGTAGACTAATATATATACCCATTCTGTATTTTGTACATTGCACTACATGTATTTAATACATGTGCTTGTTCAATGTTATTTTGATCTTTCAGCTGTTATTGAACATGTCCGTGACGGTTGCTCAGTGAGAGCCTTTTTGCTGCCAGACTTCTACCATGTGACAGTGATGTTTACTGGAATTAAGGTTAGCATTAGAAGAATGGAAGTTGGAAATCACAAAAAGAGTGCTCACTTGCAGCATCTTAAAATGCAGCTGTCTTGTTAACCTGAATACATCTACATGTACTATAAGCCATCCAAATTTCCATTTGTTTTTATTTTAGTGTCCTATGATCAGACGTGAAGGAGATAAAGAAATTCCAGAGCCATTCTCTGATGAAGTAAGTTTGGCAATATTCATTGGTAATAATAATATTATTCAATATTGTTGTCAAGTGTTCGACAGACAAAATACATATATGTAGTAAAAGCATCATTGTGATTGAAACTTTAGCCTGTTCCAGGCTCTCAGATAGTCGAGAAAACGAAAAGAACTGCGTGTGAAAAGCGAGTGGGGGCTTGCGTCGAGGCGAGGCGGGAGAGCCTGTAAGCATCTCTTTAAATTCTTCATTCCGCCCACTTTGCAAATAACCTTTCGCATGTCAAAATGTCAATGTCAAAGTGTTGAAAAAGGGCGGCATTGTGTGGTCCCACGCGAGTTCAAGCGCGATTCTTTTATTGTTGTTCAGAGGTGAGGCATTAATTCTCACTTGTGCGAGTACGTTAGCCAGAATTTAAGGCACTTTTAGGAAAATAACTTTACAAGCGAACGAAGGCATTGTCAAAGCAACCGGGAAACGAGTTTCAAGGAAATCACCGACGGGAGATTTAGCAAATTCGACCAAAAGACACGACCAGTTCGAAAGCTGCGAGTTCCCGACGCTCTGTTGACTTTTTCAAGGAAAACAGAAACCCGACCATTGAAGTTTCTGGCCTAGATGATAAGATGATCTCATCAATAAACTTCAGCTCTGATGCAACAGAACAACCGATAATGAATGTGAAAGATTGATATTTCATGTGGATGGGTTCAATTGCATTTGCAGTATACAGACACGTAGCCATCACCTTCGCTTCCTGAAGTCGCTTGATCTGTTAAAGCTTTGAGACATACAACGGAAATACAAGCCTGTTTTCGGCAAATTTTTGCGCTCTTTCAAAGTGGTTTTTTCTTTTTGCTCTCATTTTTTCGAAGGCGATGAAGGCAGAAATTTAATTGACCCTAGCTGGTGAATTCGAATACGCAGCCAAGTATTTGCATAAGAAAGAATAACAAAATATTGTATTTTTCTCGTTCGTCAGAGTTTTCAGAGAGCGCCGTTGAATGCTAACAATTATGGCGTGCATGGGACATAATAGTTGTGTCAAATGCGAACTATATATCGTACCCGGTAATGCTATATTTTAAGCGGTGTGGAGAGATGTCGTATCACAACATTGAAGCGCTTTCGCAACGCGCGGCAGTAACTGAAAATTTATGCTTTTACCAAAACCAGTTGGAAGCATTGCAAACGGATCGTTTTTTTGACTTACTGAAGTCGAACAGACACAACTTTTGCTCGAATCTGAGGGCTTGTACGTTTGGGAATACTTTAAGACACTCGGCGACAGAGTTGACCTCTTTCTTTCGTGCTCCGCGCGTGAATCAAAATGATGACGAAAGTGTTGATGTAAACTGTCAAAATTGACCAATCAGAGGGTATACCAGGAGCTGGTATACCGGAATGAAGAATTTAAAGAGATGCTTACAGGCTCTCCCGCCTCGCCTCGACCCAAGCCCCCACTCGCTTTTCACACGCAGTTCTTTTCGTTTTCTCGACTATCTGAGAGCCTGGAACAGGCTATTGAAACTTGGGCTGCACAATGATACAATGTAGTTTATAAATGACATGGTGAACAATATTGTGTAGAGAGCCCATTGAGATCCATCCCATTACATTTTAATTTATTAGAGGGTTACATGTACTTTAATTACTGTGTATCTGGTAATTAAATAATGACAGATCCAAGGTGACTGGGACTTAAAACTAATACAATCACCAGTCATGTACATTTACAGAATGAAGCACACGTACTTCAGGTATGATGAATTTTCGTCAGAATTTATTTTTTCCAAGTCTTGAGCTTCTAAACTAGGGGTGCAGCTTGTCTACGAGTGCAGCCTGTCTACCGTTGTTTATGCTATTCAACATAGCTACAAATATAATTTTAAATTAGTAAAGCATACAAATCACACCTACAATGTATACCTGATGCCTTTAAAAGAACTGTCACAGTGACAGGCTGTATGAGAATGGAAATATAATTATGACCCTCTATCTTTATGTTTTAAGCCGTCAAGAAAAGAGCCTGTGACAATCTTTCGAACTAGTATTGAATCTAGCAGTGTACATTATACACTGTGATCAACATCAATGTACTGTATGTGACTACAGATTAAGGCCTATTACGCAGTCCTCCACAATGACAGAGTGCATTAATAATTGCTTGGAAACTCTGCACAATATAAAATTACGTTGTCCAGTGAATCATCTCTTGCTCTTGCAACTGCACTTCAAGAGTTCTTCGCGGCTTTGCAATGCCTGAGAAATCTTTGTCCACAACAGTTCCCAGGCTTGGTAAGGTACTGGTTCCCAGCCCCAGTTTCTTGGAGAAGGAAGTTGAGGTGATATTTCCAAGCACTTTCCCCAACAATGACCAATCTGCGTTGCAGCTTTTCTTTGTGTTGTGCGTCAGCTGTTGGAGGTACATGTGTAGATTCAACATCACTTCCCTTGTGTATCTTTACATTGTACATGTACACGTGCTTGGGTGGGTCATACATGAGCACTGAAGCATTAAAGGACAGTAATAATATTATTATTATCAATTTTAGCATCAGTCATGGCTGATATCGACGGGCCAGTACTGAAGCTTCTGTCACTTTACTGTCTATCTCCCATGCCTTCGACACTGTCATCTTGCTTATCCTGGCAAATAAAGACAATTATAATGGTTACATCAACTAAAACTGTGAAATTAAAGTGGAGCCCTTTATTCTGCTGACCCATGCTAGAAGCAATAACATGTACTAGCAGATATATTGTTACCCAAATGCTACTCAAAGCTCAGACAGAGCAAGGTCATGAAATTTAGCAGTGGATAAACCTGCAATGTCTTTTTTGACAGTTGGCAACATCACATTCTCAAAGCCGAATTTTGAAGCATCAGCCTTGTATCAGCCTTTTTGCGACTGCATAGGGACAAGTCAGATTCATGAACCTTCTCCTTTTTTTGCACACTAAAACTAAAAAAAGCTGCTGCAATAATATTTTAACAATAGGGACAAGCAACACATACATGTATTTCTTCAAAATAATTGTGCCTTATTTCAATGCTCATAGATCTTGCAACCTTTCTTTCAATATTGTTCACCTTGTAATACGACATAATTATCATTGTGCCAAGTTTGATGCTTTTAAATCAAAACTAACAATTCTTATTATGAAACCTTAATGAAGACTTAATGAAGGGAATATTAATCTTTTTGATCCTCCCCCCATGACATGACTGTACAGTAGCCTGGTTATTTGCAATTCTTCTCCTTCTTAAAATTGCATTTGGGTGGGTTGGGTGGGTGCATTTGAGTGGGGGTGTTGTTGGGCTTTTTGTAAGGTCATAGTGCTAAAGGACAAAAAATAATTAAAGTCATCTCTAATTACCTACATCTTGCTACCTTTGACAATCCAAAGTTTACACATGTAATTGAAACTCTTACATGTACATACACACAATGTACATACATGTGTATACATGGTAGCTGCATGTTTGTATTATTTGAGTATGGATCCACTTGAAATAGATTGAAGTTCTGTTTCCTCGACGTTCTACTTGTAGCTACTTGAAGTGTCTGTTTAGTTAATAGATCTGACATTTTGTCATTACCGGTGACATCTCTTTCCGTAGGCAAAGTTTTTCACAGAGAGCCGTTTGTTGCAAAGAGAAGTCAAGATAATTTTGGAGGGTATGTATTCATCATCAATCCAATTTTGATCCGGGTTTATCCCCGTAAATGGTGGTGGCTGGATTTACCCTAATTTGTCAGCAATCTTTCTAACTCCCACTCTACATCTCACTCGATTCATGGCATCCTTTTTCTCCAAACCAACGCTCTTGCTCTCCTTCTCCACTTGCTTCTTCATAAGGGTCTCCATATGTGGTCTCAGGGAGTAGCGTCCCTGCGTTCCCGAGCTAGTTTTCCACCACATTTCTCAAAATCATGGGAGAGGCTTTAGTCTTGTGACCACTCGTGTCCGAAAACCAAGGTTGGGGGTAAATAAGGGCATGCTCCCCATAGAAACTATGTGCTCCAATAAAACCCTCATGATGACAGCAGGTACATATGTATTCATTTGGTAATAATACTACAGCCACCTCTGTACATTGGAGGGAATTTCAAAGAACCGTATAAAAATAATTACAGTTATTTGTTAAAGGAGATTGCAAAATTGTGAATATTCAAGTACAGTATGTTCTCCCATACATGCACAGTCTTTTGCATGAAGCTCATTGACAAGTTGTTCTTTTTACCTTCTGTGATATCATTTCAGGTGTATCAAACCAGAATTATATTGGCACAATAATTCATCCGGTGAGTGTAGGCATGTTTCGGATTGATCTCTTCTTTTTTGATAAGTTACAAAGTGTGCATCAATGGGGAGGGGTATTGGGGTAGCCTGTTGTTAAATCTTTGTCAAGTTCCGTTTCAAATAGACCACTTTCATAAATGGTGACCACCTTTACATTGTACATTCTTTTGTATTTATGTGAATTAGACCTACTGGCCTCATTTTGTAACAACTTTGCCCATGGTACCAAGGTTAGAAAGGCTTATTAGCATTGAAACAAAACAATAATTTTCTTTGGCCACCAATATGAAAGAGGTCTATACCTTTCTTTGCTTACAACTGGTGTGGCCATAATTTCAAGGCAGCTTCACCTCTCTAAAACAATATTGAAAAAATGCATCTTCCTGTAAAAACTGAATTGCAATCCTGGGGCAACAACTGACATTCAATTGAAGGAGGGGGGGGGGGGGGGGGAAGTAGGTGGTCAAGCTCCAGTGTATTGGGGATTTGGGGCTGGAAAATCAATACATGGAGTGTGAACTAACAATGTCGTCTATAGAACTCCTGCGCACACTGCCTCATACTCCACCCTTTTGAGAGAAAAATTTAATGTTAGCTGTCAAGGTATTCCTCATTTGGTCTGAGTGGATAAAAACCACCTTCTCCAGTGAAACATTCACATCCAACTTTATCCCTTTTATTTGCCGGTAATAAGGCTGGAAATATTGCTGAACTCCTGTTGCGTGAAGGGTTTGCCCGCTGTGTCGACTGGAGTATGGCAGTGCTTTCTAATGGACATCATAAGCTGCGTGCTGCAGAAAAGTAAGTTATAATATTATTTTATTTTCATAAACAGAACACAACTTTGCATAAAGGGAAGGAACAAACCTAGACTCTGTTTCTTCTGTGGAAGGAGATTGTTAATCTAAAGTACATCTTTTCTGCAGGTTTGCCCATGAAAAGAAGCTGAGAATGTGGAAGGACTATGTGTCCACTGCTCCATCGGTTGATATTCAAAAGAAAGAATTTACGGGGAAGGTAAAGAGGCCAAGAGCAATGTACCTTTCAACCAAAGAAAGGACTGTCACAAATCTTTTAATTATGTGATGTTGTCCATTTGCCAGTGGCATAATTTGGTCAAAGTCTGCAAAAAGTGGGTTAATAAATTATACTGTAGGTACATGTAGCTCAGTGCATGGCTTTTACTGTCTTGAGTCCCAAGTCCCTTGTGTTCCTACTTCCATCGGATTCCCATAGCTCTACAGCTGTAGCTCTTTACCCATAAAACAGAGTGTTGACAGAGAAACGGTGGAAAGGGGCAGACAAGGTGTGGCTAAAGAACAGTAAGCAACAGTCTTGTTAATAGGCATATGCATACTGTGGGTATGCCAGACGGTGAATTAAATTGACTGTGATTGGGTGGAGTGAAGTTCACTCCACCCAATCACGGTCAATTCATTCCGAACAACTCCAACTATGAAAACAAACCTTGTAAGAAGTGCATGAGAGGAAAATTCTCATCCAGGGTGTCCTGTTGATTTTCACGTAGCTTTCTGTCGTATTCTGTCTGCAAACAGGTTGTAGAATGTGTCAATGCGGATGCTTTGGTTATCAAAAGTCCAAATGGCGAACAAAAGAAAATTCATTTCTCCAGTTTAAGGCCTCCGAGGTGAGAACGAAGAATTTTTAGTTCTCCTTGTAAGTTGGGCTCCCCTGGCATTTTGGTTTGTTTCACGTACAATAATAAAACTATTATTATTGGTTTGCAATCAGCCCCACACAGGTCTGGATTTAGAAATCCCGACTTAAGAGCGTTTTCCTGACAAGGTTCAATGTCCCCAAATGTATCTCCTCACATGCTAAAAAATTATATTAATTCTTATGATTAAAACCAACGCGGGTGTAGGTGCTGCTATTCCTGTGGCCAGTACTGTACGTTGGCTAAAGAAATGATTGTGTTCAGTGACATGTCAAACCAGGAAGTCTTTACTTGTAAAGTTTTTTTCCATCTGTTGGACGGTGGCAATCACGATTGAGCTTTCTATAGCTCGTGATAGATTATTGGATAGAAGGTCGTAATTTTGATACCCGTTACAAGATTCCGGATATTTTCCTAGCGTCCCCCAGTCATTGTTAATCAATAAAATAATTGTTTTAGCAGGTTTGGCATTTCATTCTCAATTTATTCTCTCAAATAGACCACTTTCATGAATGGCGATTTATGTTAATTAGACCTAATGCCCTCGTTTTGAAACAAACATTTTTTTTAAATTTTCTCGTCGTAGCGTGGCTAGAAAGGCTTATTAGCATTAAAACAAAAGAGTATTTTATAAAAGAGGTCTGTGAAGTACACACTTGACTACTGTTCTCTGTTTCTCGTTTAAGGTTAACACCTAAAGAAGATGGAACACAGGTACATGTATACCAAAGGTTTTAGCTTTGACTTTAACCCACTTTGGACAATAGGCCGAGTTCAATATATCAATGGGAGGCTCTATGGTCAAATTTCACGGCTCAGTTCTGTTTTCTTTGTCTTACAAGTCTCAAGGGAGATTTCTAAACAAAACAATATTCAAATTTAACCTTAACTCCTCATAGCCATGGATGAATATTGATATAACGAACATGGCCTATTTGGTGTAAAGCTCGTTTTGGGTATTGATGAATATTGGGGTCTTCCTGAAAAATGTGTCATCTTTATAGACTCTCGTACCTGTCAGCGTTTATTTCTAAACCTCAGACAACTTTACTGCAAAGCACTTTAATAAAAGATTTTTCTGAGAAATTGACATTTCATGGATGCTCCTTCTGTGTCATGTGATATAGCCCAGCGAAGCAGCCATCTGCTATGCACAACTGACGTCTACTTGAGTAAAGATGTCTCATTTTTGGCTACCGCAAACTGTAAATATATTATTTTTTCTTGATGAGTAGCGACTGTTTGTACTGATAAGCGATGGGATTTCCCAGATGTTAAATTTGCGCAAAAGAGCAGCGGCTACACCCTGAGCTACACCCTCGGCTTAATCTTTGGGTGTCCTAACCTTAATCCTTTCCTGTTTTTGATTTTCTATAAAGGAGATGATCACTAATATCAAAGATAACAGGAAGCCAAGGCCTCTGTACGATATCCCTTACATGTTTGAAGCTAGAGAATTTCTTAGAAAAAAATTAATTGGAAAGAAGGTAAGTGCTCCCTTTGATAAAGAGAATATTCTTAGCTTGTGTCCAGTGGTCCGACCCCCAGCCGAACCACAAATTGGGGTCTTAAAATAACATACATCTAAATAATTAGCTAGTCTTGCAATGGAATAGAATGGAATGGAATGGAATGTTTATTTCAAAGTTACATGTACATTGCAGCCCAAGGGCTGAATTAAGCAATTTTACAAGAAAAGTTTTACAAGTTTAAAACTTCACAAGCATATTATATAAAAGTATCAATAATAATTTAATTCGAAAAACATTCGATCTTTTGACAAATCTATAAAAACATTCTGGAATTATTGGCGGGTCATTGCGAAAACAAACGAGTTACAGTATTTGCTCTGTTTGTTTTTACACGAGGCAAGGCAGAAGGACGATGATTTCTGAGGTTGTATTTGACATTGTTGAATGGTGGTAGTAAGCTGTTTAGTTTATGATTGGGATTCGAAACAACTTCGTCAAACAGACTACTACATAACAGACTATTGTGCTCAGCTATAGGCGTTATGTGTTGTTAAACTGTGTTCCCTGTCTCATAATCCATGTGGATTTAATACCTTCAAAGAACCACTTAAGAACCCATAAGTTATCTACGAAAAAGGTTTCAAATATCTGGTCTGTAGCCAGGCATTTTTTGATTCTTTTATGTATATAAAACCAGGGACGCCTGCGCAATTTACATTTTTCTAAAGAAGGTTACAGGAGTAACCGAAACGTCCAAGTTATTCGTCTTTTTTAGCCAGGGTCAACTTTTACGATATTTTATCTCATTTCATTATCTACGAAAAGTAGGGCTCGAAGTTCCCGACCGGTGTTATGGTCATTTATGTTCTCACCGACAAGGGTGACCGCGTTAACGTGATAGTTTTCAGTGGCTTACGGTGTATGAGTCCTTGTATGAACAAAAATTGCCAGAGATCACGAAACTTGACCAGTCCTGGAACACAAATGCGACCCTGAACGGAAGAATGAAGAATGGAAAGTACCTGTAAATTAATTTTGTGCTATATAATAATTGCGACTTTTCATGACTTCTTGATGAACAGTGACTTCGTTTGAATTTAATATTCGAATTGTGTTGATCCAAGGTCTCTTGACAACTTCGACTGGTAGCAGACCCTTCGACTTTTTGAGTCAAATGTGTTTCGTCACCCAATCAAGCATCTCTACCCCCTACCCCAAGCCTCCCTCGACCTTTTCTCTCGACTGCACGACGAAACATTGTTGACTCAAAAGCTCGTGGTTCAACTGACCATCGTGTAGAAAGGCCAGATAGCAGACTATTGACTGCTGTCCACACAAGTACGCCTTAACCTCCTTTGGGTGTAAATTTTTGTAAATAGGTCAGTCGAAAGAATTTTTACTGATTTTCTATATCCAGGTGAATGTTAAAATTGATTACATCAAGCCCCCAAGTGATGGATTCCCAGAGCGCACATGCGCAACAGTGACAATGGGTGGGATAAATATAGGCGAAGCTCTTATTAGCAAAGGATTTGCGACTGCGCTACGGCACAGACAAGATGATGACCAACGATCTTCGTGCTACGATGAACTGCTGGCGGCGGAAACGCGTGCAATAAAGAATGGTAAAGGATTACACAGCAAGAAGGAAACACCTCATCACAGAGTAGCTGATCTGTCTGGGGTTAGTATGTAGAACCCTTTCCTAGGAGTACGAGTTCTCAGTTCTGAGCACGCGCATTTGGAAAATTTCGTTCTTTAAACGTAATGCGCGTGCTCAACACAGAAAACTCGTTAGTCGTAGTCGTTCTCGGACTCTAATCTGGAGGGCACCTGGACGGGGGACTCGAACCCTCGAACCAAGTTTAACTGATTAGAGTGTAATGAGAAGTGCTAGGTTTCTTCTACCCCATATGAACCATGTGAGCCCTACTAATGGAAATGGGCCCACACAAGGACAGAAAAAAACTCTTGACCAGAGTGGGAATTGAACCCACCACTATCGGGTTAGATCAAAGCTGCTCTACCGACTGAGCTACAAGGTCAGGCGGGAGCA
Source organism: Montipora capricornis (assembly GCF_036669925.1). NCBI lineage: Eukaryota > Metazoa > Cnidaria > Anthozoa > Scleractinia > Acroporidae > Montipora > Montipora capricornis. The sequence goes on along the minus strand of NC_090885.1, from coordinate 23,639,186 downwards.
GGCCGTGGGAACTGAAGATGTTAAAGTCACGGCAATGAACATGTACAAGTACAAGGAAGGATTACGTTTTTGCAAACGTTGGCCGTGTAGCACTTATATTTGAACAGACTTAACTGATTAGAGTGCGTGTCAAGGATGTCAAGAGGAAGAATGGCATACGATGTCTTTTAAATATTTCCGGCAGATAACACTTTAGGACATTTTAATTCCGAACGTTTTCGGGAATATTCCTTATGTGTTCATGGTTGATCGAAAGATGATCCGATTTTCTGTAAGGTGTCGCTCCCTTTTAGTGGATGGTGGTGTTTAATGAAAGGCGGGAATTAGATAGATTTCGGGGGTCATGAGCTTGTGATTGAAAATTGCGAGACATCTTGGGAATGATTGAAAATTAGCGTGCAACATCAGAATACCCCGCCACAATTGTTTCTTTTAAAGCGGCATTGTTTGAAGAACGAGGCATATCTGTTCATATGTAAATTATTGGCGGGGTATTCTGGAGTTAAGCCGAAAATCGCACGTGATCTTTCACGATTGTGCTTTTTTTATGCGCTAATGCCAGTGTTTTTCCCCCTGTACCACTTAAGTGTTGAAAATCCAATATGGCGTACGTATCAAAGACGTGGCAAAATGTGTGCGTGTCAGTGCGCATGACCAGCGATGACATTGCTTCTTTAAGGAGATGGGCAGCTTAAGTTAAGCTTAACTTTTTTTTTTTTGAGCAAGGGAATATCGCTGTGTGAGTGGGAAGTCCTCTTGTTGCCAGTGACATTGAAATAACGTTCAAGGTATCTTCTTTAGGAACCAGCTAAAGCAAAGCAGTTTTTGCCATTCCTTCAAAGAGCTGGAAGATCTACAGGAATAGTTGAAGTGAGTCGCGACTTTTTAATGCTAGTTTTACTATCGGGTTTCTCGCTATTCGATGCCCCGAAGGTTGGCACAAGTACGACCTCGTCCCACATTTGCGCTTTCACAAAAAAAAAATCGACCGAGTCTCTCGGCTTGTCACAAAGACATATCTTACCAACCATTAACCATCAGTAATGTGGTAGTTGGTACTATTTTTAATGATTCTCTGTTAAGTGTCACGAAACATCAGCCAACCTGGAGAAAGGCAAAACTCTATGTGGCTTGTTCGTAGCGTTTTCCAGCACTCATCCCTATCTGTTTGCGTTTGCTTTATCCATTGCTAAATGTGATTGGTTCATTTCGACTGGAGATTGTACAAGTTATTTCTTCAGTTTTCATTTTTTTATCATGGTTAAGTACGTTCTACGTTTTTTTTGTCGCTTTCAGTTTGTTGCCAGTGGTTCCAGACTAAGATTGTATCTACCAAAGGAGACATGTCTTGTAACTTTCCTTGTCGCAGGTAAGGGTCATACATTGATTCGATTTCCCTCATGAAGTGAAAGGACGCCGGTCTTTGAATTCGTGTGGTAGTGTGATTACTTCACTCAGTGATTGGTTCAAAGTTCTCGCGCCACTTTTTCAACCAATCAGAAGTGAAACCAAAACCAATCGTGGCTCCCGCGTGCACATTTTCCCGCGCTTTGAATCGACTATGTGTAATTACTTCGAGTTTTGATTGGTTTACCGGATTGTCTGTCCTTTTTGATTGGCCAAAGTCATTACCTTGATTTTGGTTTTATGACACTCGATTGAAACTCGCTCTCATTAAAATTTGTAATACCTAACCTTTCTACCCGAGTTGCGTTACCCACTTAGAAAATTTAAAACAAAACATGAGAATTTCTAGACTCTTAATTAGTTTTTGACGGTTCTGTTTGAGCAGGTATCACATGTCCTCGTGCTGGCAGAATAGTGACTTCTCAAGGCGTTATTGCCGCCGAAGGAGAGCCTTTTGGAGATGAAGCCTTGAGCTTCACGAAAGACCTTTGTATGCAGAGAGAGGTAAGGCTTGTGAATCACCTTCTCCTTCCAGACATTGCTGTGAAAAGAATGCGCAAATACAACAAAAGCAACAACAACAACAACCATCCATTTATTTGACAAATTAGAAAAAGTTTTACACAACAGAATTAATTAATTAGCCCAGGGAAAAAAACCACTCAGAATAGTCACAAGTTCCATTAATTTGATTAATCCTCACCTCACATGTCCAATATACATGAACTCAGTCGGGTCACCAAAAAGTCGACCCGACTCAGTTCGTGTGTATTGGACAACCCTCATCCTCACTGTGAAAACAGAGGGCTAGAGTGAGCATCTCGATTAGAAAATGTTATTATTCGTACTGCCCTTTTTCTGCAAAGCTGCAACAGGTTTGAGAGTTGTGGCATAAGTGTTTCCCCAGGCAATCTAGCCACAAATGAGGAAAGGATACACTAAGGAATAATACACATGTAACTGATTGAGAATATCCCTAGTAATAAAATGTCTAAGCTTAGATAGAATGTCAATGCCCCTTGAAATTTTCTTACCAACTTTATGTGTATGTTTTTTTTTTTTTTTTTTTCAATTTAAATTTCAATCAATGATAAGACCTAGGTATTTGACGTATGCAGTTTGCTCCACAGGCCTGCTCCATAGGCCTGCCTTCTTCCCAATTAGAAGTAAAACCACAGCGTTTTACAGCTGGTTGCATCGTTTTCTTCAGATGCGAAATGAATAACTCATGTGATTGATATGATTGGCTTAAGTGTTCTTTGTGGCTTTGCTTTTTACGTTGTTTGCTTTAAAACCTCTGTGAGAAAAAAAATTATTTTTTCATTATTTTTGGTTAGGTCGAAGTGGAAGTCGAAGCAATAGACAAGGCTGGTAACTTCATCGGCTGGCTGTTTGTGGACAACACCAACCTTTCAGTCGCACTCGTTGAGGTTAATCCCCAACTTTTCCATATGATTGACTGTGATTTCTACTTAATAGTTTGTGCATCTCTTTGAGGCGCAATCTGAGTATTTTATAGTTACAGTGAGAACCCGTCAAACTTTCAAACTGCATACTTGCAGACTTGCGACGATGTTTAATTGCAACTAGAAATCGTCTGCTGTCTGCTGTCTGCTGTTAACATCTCCAAGGTTAACTGGGGATGAGGCAAGGGTGTTGCTGAAAACCGATGAACGAACAACTTCAGTTTTACTGACTGGGATTCAGTAGGCCGGAAACAGACTTCGATTGTGAAGAAAGGAACTAACGATTGTGAAGCATTTACGTTTGTCTTTATTTTGTCCTTCCAAGTATTTGATCGTGATATCTGTACGTTTGCGGTATTATTGAGTTCATTTTGCTTGTATTCTTGTAGGCTGGTCTTTCTCAAGTCCACTTCACTGCTGAACGTTCCCAGTTCTATCATCAACTCTTTCAAGCTGAAGAGCAGGCAAAATCAGCGAAGCTAAAGGTAAACGTATCCCCTGCCGTATGTTAACGTTCGTTATACCAATCCTCATAAGTTTGGTTGTATCATTGTGCAGGAAAAAATGCGGCAAGGAAAGGTTCCAAAATATAATACCTCTTTGCAGAGCATTCCTGTAGAGCCATTTGCTTCCGTGCATTGGGGCCTAAGTTTTCTGGCGTTCTCGTTTTTACTCGTGTATAGCTGAAAGGTCGAGGCGAGTATGGCTATGGGAAGGGGGGATGGGGGAGGGCGGGCGGATTTGTCCATTCACTGATCAGTTGTTAGTGTGTCACTTTCGATGTTGAATGGAGTTATGTTTTCTCAAGAGTTCAGTTACGTATACAATCCTTATCATTTAATTCTACACTTAAAGGATATCTTGAATAAAGTCGTTCTTGCCGGAAATGGTGCTATCCAAATAACAAGGAAAAAATTTTTGCTGGTGGTAAACAGAAATTCTTTAGCACCGTTTAAATTATCTTGTTAAAAGTAGAATCAATGAGTTTATCAAGAGTTACCTTCGCCGATGTCGTCGTTGTCAGAGCTCCATTCTGGGTGACCACTGGAGCATCCCGGACGAGCGCTTTTAGCACGTATACAATCAATTAAATATGTGTTATTTCTTTTCAGTTATGGGCCAATTATGAAGAACCTAAGAATATTGTTGTCGTTGAGGAAGCAGAAAGAAAGTGCAATTATAAGAAGGTTTGTCGTCTTTAAAAAGTTATGGAAGCTCATGTTATTGTGTATTTTGCCGTTTTGCCGTGTATGATGTATATTGGTCGAACGCACTTCGTGGAGACAAATAATCTATAAGTGTTGTGGTAAGTGAACGAAACCGGAAAACTTTTTTTTTCCAAGAAATTGCAAAATACAGGATTTTGTAAGTGACTGACTGTAATTCCTTGTTTTTAGGTTGTTGTTACAGAAACAAAGCAGAGTCTTTCCTTTTGGGCTCAGCATGTTGACTCAGGCAAGTGGTCTTCGTCATTTTTTTCTTCATTTCAGCCAGTGCAGCTGGTAGTTTAGATGGAAATAGCACGGAGCGAGTGCTGTGACAGCAAGCGACAAAGCCGAGGGGGGAATTGAGCGGGGTCCCCATCGCGGCTTCGCGACTCCTTTCGCGTCCCCCTCAGTCCTTATTTCATCTCACCCAACCAACCCATGCATGATATCAGTCCTTATTTCATCTCACCCAACCAACCCATGCATGATATCAGTCCTTATTTCATCTCACCCAACCAACCCATGCATGATATCAGTCCTTATTTCATCTCACCCAACCAACCCATGCATGATTGTGAAAGGAGGACTGATCACAAAACCGGTTTCCCTTCCCCCTACTCTTCACGAACAATGTTCATTAAAGGAAAGGTTGTGAGACGGGGCCTGCGGTTTGATGTCCTTATCCGAGAAGACTTGAAAGTCCTCAGATATTTCTTAAACCCAGAGCGTTGGTCTGAGTGGGGATTGAACCCCGCGATCTTCCGCACTAAAGCCTGGTGCTCAACCGACTGAGCCACCAGTCGTCGGTTTTTGTTCACATTGTCGCGACATTATTTGTCGTCTTTGCACTCATTTCATAAAAAGGATGTAGTACAATTTTTCTTCCTCCGACTAAACACGAACGAAAGGACACACGGGCGCCCTTTAAGAGCATTACAACTTTAAGTTCCTGTGATATTTAATTGTAAAGAGTTGTTACCAAAAGCGGGACGGTTTTTATGTCGGTGACGTTATATTTCAAACACGAATTCAAGTGTTTCATTGCGATTTCAAACAACGAGAAAACTATTGAAACACGAGGGCCTCCGGGCCCGAGTGTTTTATTGTTTTCGAGTTGTTTGTCATCGCAATGAAACACGCAGAATGAGTGTTTGGAATAACTTCTCAAACGAATGAAATGGAATCAATTGTTTTTCCTGGTATTTGCACACTCTGGAATGCACTGCTTACCATGATTAATGAATATGCAGATTAGGATTGTTTCAAATTTGTTGAAACACTGCCAGCAGTGTTTCAACAAATTTCAAACACTGCTTGCAGTGCCATAAGGGTTTCACTGGGTATCCAAACCATTGCACCTGACCAAATGTAATAATCCTATTGGCTTACAGCCTTATGAATAATTAATGAGTTTGAGAACTTAGAATGAAAGACCTTCTGCGTTTTGGTTCTATACTTATCCCCCATGATTTACATGCAACGTTTCTCTGTTATTCGACTACTTGTCACATCTTAATTTTTCTGACTGAGATTGATTTTGTTTGAACATGTGGCGTTCGGACAATCCCGATTTCTTGGCATAAGCAAATTCTGGAAAAAATATTTATTAGACGTGAAAGCAATTTATGAGAACAAAGCAAAAGATTTTGTTACCTTTTACAGGTGGCCAGCTGGAAAAACTTATGGATGATCTTCATAATGAGCTTAGTACAAGCCCGCCATTACCTGGTTCTTATACAGCAAGGAAAGGAGATCTGTGTGCCGCTTTATTTGTGGATAATAACTGGTTAGCTTCTTTCACCTATTCATTGAATTCGGAGTTAACTTCGGTGTCGTTTAAATAGCGCGTATCGATGCGAGAATTTTGTGATGGTGATAAGTTTTCCCTCTCATGTAGAAATTGGAAATATTTCATTTCGCACTTGAACACGGTTTTTAAAAGAGGACGAGTTGGACTTGGAACTTGCACTCGTTTCCTCCTCGTTTGTTATATTGCCACCCGGTGTGGCATGTGTTCGTAAGGGAAGGATTGATTAGGTAATAAGAACTTCGGGTGCGCGATATGCTCAAATGCACTTTCAACGATGAGCTGCGAACGTGACATGGTTGTGGAAGCTTAACTGGCAGAAGACGCAAAGTCGTTTGCCGTAAATCTTCTATTAAGCCACCGAGGGGGACTTACTTCAAGCACGTTTGAACACAGACTTACTTCAAGCACGTTTGACACAGTGTGGCCCAGTGGTTAGGGCGGTTGCCTTGAGATCGGGAGATCCCGGGTTCAAGACCCGCTCTGACCACTCGCTGAATTTGTTCCTGGTAGTCCCTGGTTCAACTTCCCAGCTGCACTTGTAAATAGCCAACTGGTTTGCCTCCGGCCAGTTGGGATTCTTAACAGTTGTTGTTGTTGTGTTCTGTTGTTTCGTTGATTGTTTCATTGGCCCTGAAAAGCCCCTATGGGGAGCGGTCAATTAAGTATGTATTGTATTGTATTGTATTGTATTGTTTGACAGTTGGAGGTGGGGAAGAGCTAGATAGAGAGTGGGCTTATTTAATTCAGTGATACGCTGTTTCCGGGTCCCCTATACCGCTTTTTCAAACAACCAGAAGGTGGTATGAACTGTCCATAAAAGTGGAAAAGCTCAAGCACAAGAAGTTGGAGGTCATCCAGCCGAAGGTCAAAATCTATAAAGAGGATTTTAGATTTTAGGACAATAAAGGATTTACGTAATTTGAACCGAGTCGGTGGTCAGCGGGAACTAAACCCAAAGCGTGTGCATTCCAGTCCAAGGCTCTAAACAAGGAACCACACGGCCTCTTGCATGTTGCTGTAACCTTTGTTTTCTTTCTTCGCAGGTACCGAGCGCGCGTAGAAAACGTTGTTTCTCCAAAACAAGTTCACGTGTTTTACATCGACTATGGAAACGTAAGAACTAGGCGATGTACTTCGTTGCCATTTGGAATGTGTGAAGTTCATTATACAGTTTGATGATATAACCGATAATTTTGAAATGTGTTTGCGTTGATGTTGTCTACTTTGCAGAGAGAGGCGTTACCGGTCACGAGGCTCTGTCCACTCCCTTCTGCTTTCCACAGGTAACATAAAAGTTCAGCGACCGCACTGAGTTGTTCAAAGCCCGTTTATCTTTATCCAATGAATAAGTCGCTGTTATATGGCAAGGAATTCTTAGGCTATACGGAGCACTCTGTTTGGTTAGTTTTCGGTCGGGATTTTACAGTACGAACCATTACCATGGAAACGGGCCGTTTCCATATTTACAAGTACAAGGAAAGGTTACGTTTATACAAACGTTACCTGAATAGAGTGTAATGTGAAGTGCTAGATTTCTATCCCATATGAACCATGTGAGCGTTAAATGGGCCCACAAAAGGACAGAGAAAAATTCTGATCAGGGTGGGAATTGAACCCACGACCTTCGGGTTAACCTGCGATCAGGCTCTATTTTAGTTTCGGAGTTGGCGAAACGAAAAATAGAGCCTGACCAAATTCCTCTTCAAAATTCCTTCCGCCCACTTTTTTTGATTGATTGACATGTCCTTCATCGGCCAATCAAATTTACTCCCATTACACCAATACATGCGTGGACAGCAGATTCACGCTATTTTGTTTTGACCCGAGTTAATTACCGTGAGAGGAATATTATAAACGAATTCGAAAAATACCGTTGGCTTTAATTTGAGAAAAACACATTTAAAGCATGGGGAATGTTTTCGACGACTATATTGCGGCAAAGGCTGGTGTAATTCTCCCTCCGAACTTCACTGAATATGCAATCTTTTAAGCTTGACATCTTCGATAACCTAGCATTTTGTCGTTGGACGGTTTGGCAATAGATTTTTAAAGAAAAAAAAAGAGAAATACATGTACATTATTCCTTTAACGTGTTTGCCCACGAAGGTTTCTTTGGTGATTTTTTAGGGTAATATCTTCAGTTGCAGTGTATTTCTAGAATTGCGCGCAGTAAAATCATGATAAGTTTGGCTGTTAATTTATTTTTTGATGGAGTACGAACAGTAAGATGGACTCGCAAAGTTTCTTTTATTGTTGTACAATAAAACAAGCCATTTTAGTTTCTGGAGTGCGAATTTTAAGTTAAATCAACTGGAAATATTATGAAGTGTGCAAACAATCCGTGTCATGGACAGTAAATAAATAAAGCCGTTTGATACACAGATATTCAAAACATGCATTCGTGTAACTTGCGATTTTATCAGCGTCTCCTCCTGTTGATATACATGTCCCTTGTCTCATCCAGGAAACCAATATGCATCGGCTTTCATTGTCACTTGAAAGAACCAGCTATTTAGCTTTCAAAACATCAGGGAAGTTTGTGCCAAAGTACTTTCAACCCCATGGTCACAGAGCTCGACAACGGAATCGCTAATTTCACTCGTTTCAGAGATTCAAACCCGATTCTGGACAAGTCATGAGATGTTTCAGATGGCATATCTCCATTTGTACAAATAAAATCAAGTTGAACCGTCCACGGCATTCTAAGAACAAAAGGGAGCAAATTCTTTCGTACACTTATGGCGGGTTAGTCTCGAGGACTTCGCGAGAGCTCCGCGCAATCACGATGGCATTTTCACTTCCGGCGTTTCAACAGCCAATCAGATCACGAGTTTGGTCGGCCAAAATTTGGCCGACCGTCCGGAATTCTTGAGAGACTTTTGGTCAGGCCCAATTTCAGCGAGCGACCACATAAGAGAACATATGGGCGAAGCTAAAAATGGGCCTGATCGCAGGTTACCTTCGGGTTAGATCTCCGCCGCTCTACCGACTGAGCTACAAGGTCAGACGGGAGCAGGCCGTGGGAACTGAAGATGTTAAAGTCACGGCAATAACCATGTACAAGTACAAGGAAAGGTTACGTTTATACAAACGTTGGCCGTGGACACTGAAGATGTTAAGTGCTACAGTATGGAAGAGTTCAACCTGGAGATTTTAATAAAACAATTATTCTACTCGGGCTTGCTGGATTTAAAATGATTATAACCGCTTTATATACATCTTATTCGATGGTTTAACATATAATACGCGCGGATATTGTACCAATTGCGTAGTATTTATCCAAGGGCCACAGGGGCGAGGAAAAATACGAGCAACGAGCAAAATGTCCAGACGTATTATATGTTAAACCATCGAATAAGAGATTTCCTTTTTCCATTACAAAAAAACGGTGTTTCACTTGGCTATGAAGATTTAATGGCGAGATTTCTGTCCTCTGTCTTTCACCTGCAACCACGTGATAAAACGTCTCTTGAGACAGATAAATTTGACCGTGTTACGTCAAGGCTACCATTTAAGTTATTGGAGATGGTGGCGTCAACGTAGCGAGAGTCAACAATCCAGACCATGGAATCTGTTGTCGATTTGTTGAACACATTTCGACAAGCGTCAAATGAAACGGTCAAGAATTGATTTAATTTATTTTTTTTGGATATTTATTCGTTCTGCAGTTTTCCTGCTCAGGCACATGAGTACCACATGGCATTTATTGAACTTCCAAGTGATGTAAGTGATAAAAAGTAATTCATTTTTTTCTTCAATCACATGGAACTTTGATGCGGTGAAGGCCGACTTTCTACTTAAATCTATATAGATCAAGAATGTCGTACTTTTGATTGAGTTTGTTTCCGCGAGTTTTTCGGTAAATGTTTGCCAAAGAAAATTTTTAAGACGTTTTGTTTCTCATCGCGATCGGGCAGTATGCGAATCAGTGGAATGAAGTTTTTCCAAAAGAACAAATCTTGCGGTTTTGGGCGGCGCATGCGGCCCGAGAACGACGACTTGCAGCCCATGCGCATGACCTTATGACCTCTTCGCTAGCGTCCAGGCCCAGGTTGCTCGAAGCACGGTTAGCCCTAACCGGTATTAAATACCATGGAAACCTATAGGTTTTGATACCTCTTAACCAACTTCATCAACCTCTTACATCAAGCACAAACTGGGTAAACTCCATTTGTTATCGCGGGAAAGTGACTAGCAGGTTTTGTTAAACCTGTTTTGAAAAAAAATTCTGGAGCGAACTTGGAGCTTTCTTCACAATTGGATTTGTATAAACTTTAAAATTAACCTGCTGAATATTTTCCAGTAATAAAAAAGTGGAGTCACAGTGTTTGTTTTTGAGATGTAAGGTGGCTTTCCTGTTGCTGTGGTGACCAATTGCGTCGTAGTAATAAGTGCATCTTATTAAGCAACAATTGTTGTGTCATATTACCATAACATTGCTGTTAAGTGAAGCAGCGCCATATATTCAATTCTTCTATTAAGAGAGTCTCTTGAAATTGTTGAAACTGGCTTGAGCGACTTAAAGGGGCTATGTCACGCAAAATTATGTAATTTCACGACGCCCAAAATGCCCAAAAAGAAGAATGAAAAATTGCAATAACCACTTAAAACTGGTGAACAACATAGAGAGGCATGGATGGACACAAATGGACAAGATTGGAACGGATTCCATGTGGGTAGTCTTAAAAAAAGTTGGCCCACTTTTTTCTAGTTGATGGCAAATTCCCTGGATAAGGTTGTATTTGCTCAGAATTATCTTGTTTGTGATGTAACTTTTATTTTATCAGTAAAGGAATGCCGCATTATCATTGTCGAGTTTAAAATTGTGATTAACTAAACACCCTAAATTAATTAAGCAGACTCGCTGAGAGGAGCCTGGGTTTTGTCAAGCTTCTTGGAACTGTGCAAGTTTCTTCTTAAACAGCTACGATCTTTTGCTTAGAAAGTTGACGTTCGAATCCTCAATGTCAAGATATGACCTCCATATACTCTATCAGAATACTTTTCCCTTTTACTGTAAACGGAATACATACATACATACATACATACATACTTAATTGACCGCTCCCCATAGGGGCTTTTCAGGGCCAATGAAACTCAACGAAACGACAGAACAGAACAACAACAACTGTTAAGAATCCCAACTGGCCGGAGGCAAACCAGTTGGCTATTTACAAGTGCAGCTGGGAAGTTGAACCAGGGACTACCAGGATCAAATTCAACGAGTGGTCAGAGCGGGTCTTGAACCCGGGATCTCCGGATCTCAAGGCAAGCGCCCTAACCACTGGGCCACACTGCCTCCACAGTCTAAAAGATCACGATTACCAACCTGTGTATTAATAGAAAGTTTTCACGTGACGTCACGGCGGCTATGTTGGTGTACCTAAACAATAGAACGGCCGCCATGTTGGTGGACCCAACTAATCCGTTGGGAATTCAGCTCTATTATCATGCAAACGTTTTCCTTTGTTTCGGTGGAAAAACAAGGGCGGTTTGGAGCGACAAGGGCGGTTTGGAGCTGTGAGTAGGCGTGGGATTTGTCACATATGGTTTAGGGGCCGACATATCTCTCCCTCAATGCCGTACCGGGAGGCAAGGTCGGTAGCAGAAAGCAGCGAAGGGCCAACTGCGTCCAAAAGCGATCGCACGGGCCGAAATCCCGGGATGACTCGTTTGGTACGACGCTCCAGGGCCGGTGTCTGGAGGTACTGCGTTTTTTTTATGTGAGGCAGTGTGGCCCAGTGGTTAGGGCGCTTGCCTTGAGATCCGGAGATCCCGTGTTCAAGACCCGCTCTGACCACTCGCTGAATTTGTTCCTGGTAGTCCCCGGTTCAACTTCCCAGCTGCACTTGTAAATAACCAACTGGTTTGCCTCCGGCCAGTTGGGATTCTTAACAGTTGTTGTTGTGTTCTGTTGTTTCGTTGATTGTTTCATTGGCCCTGAAAAGCCCCTATGGGGAGCGGTCAATTAAGTATGTATAAGTATGTATAAGGTTACTGATCACCTGATTGAAAATACTCTATAGCGCATTTCCGAGTGGCTGTTTACCTCGGTTTTCAAGCGAGTCCTGGTGCTCAACCATTCAAATGGATAGGAGTGGTGTATTTTCATGCAAATTAAACTCATTATCATTTGAATGGTTTAGCACCAAGACTCGTTTTGAACCAGAGGCAAACAGCAATTCGGAAATGGCCTATTCTGAATAGCAAAAGACTTCGACCTGACTTTTACTGAGCACGTTGATTTCCTTTTGTTTTTTTAAGGTTGAAGCAGTAGCTGACGCTTTGGATGCTTTCAAGAATCTGGTTATGGTAGGTCTCTTACTTTTGAGTAGAGAATCCTCAGAGAGTACACAAGACGTTGTCATTTAGCATCGGGATACAATAATGCGCATGTTTGCGGGTGTGTGCAGGAGCTTGCAATCACCTTATGAGCTCAGTCACCAGCGCAGGAAAAAACTATTTCAGTCTTCAGGTTTTTGCTCTTTGCTCTTGAGGGCACTGAAAAGGGCTTTATGACAAAAAACAATTGTGCGGAACTTTGCCATTGTCTTCAACACAAATTTATTGTGTTAGATGAATGTGTTTCAAAAGAAAGATTTTTAACGATAAAAACGTTACATGACGACGACCTCATGTCATCATTGTCGAATGTGAAAAAAATTAATATAAGTGACATTATATGCACAGAAGTGGGTGTGTGTGGGAATTACAAGAATGCGAATAGTTCAAGTTGGTGTGCGTGATTTTTTAAATGCTCCTAATTACGAACAAAAGACCGAAGCTCAATACCTAAACTAAAGTGACTCTATACGCGCGAAGGTCGTCAAAACGTCATGTAGCGTTTTTATCGTTAATTTCCCTTTTGAATGATTCTCAAAATCGATCTTTATCGTGAAGGGCACGCAGCGTCATTCCCAAAATAGGTCTTTTACACTACAAACCCCAAGTGGAAGATCTGCGCTTCTTGTGCAGTTAAATCTGATTTTCACCACCCAGGTGGTAAGGGCCACACAACAGAACAAAGTTCCAAAAGCCCATTTCCGAGTTGCTGCATGCCTCAGTTTCAAAGCGAGTCCTGGTGCACAACCATTCAAATGGAAATGAGTTGCGTATTCTTATTATACAAATCAAACTCATTTCCCTTACAATAGTTGAGCACCAAGACTCACTTCGAAACTGAGACAAACAGCAACTCGGAAATGGGCCATTAAAGGTGTTACCTTTACAAGGACAGGCCACATCACTGGCAACTCTGTCCCCTACTCTTTGTGAATAAGGTGTGGGTTCCTCAGAGTCTATGAACAAGACTTGTGAGACGGTTCATGGTCCTTATCCGAGAAGACTGGAAAGTCTAACCATTTTGAAGATGAATTTTACCCAGGAAAGACTTTCTCCTCATTGATTTCAAGACCTCACGGTAGTGCGATGCTCAACCGAGTCGATAGGCCATTTCCAAGTTCATGTCTACCTCCTCTTTAAAACGAGTCTAAGTGCGAAGTTTTTGTGATGGTATTTTGTTCTACTTTACACATGAATGAAAACTAATTTTCACAACAAAAACTTCGCAGTTAGACTCCCTTTGAAGAGGAGGCGGACATGAACTCGGAAATAGCCTATCGGTTCAGCAGTTATGGGCTGCCAGCGTTTCTATTTGGACCAAGGTATAATAGACCATTTGCCAGTTCACCTGAGCCCTGTTTTTAAATCAAGTGTTAATTTTTTGTGCTGAGCAAGGATGGCGCAGTGGTGAGAGCCTTCACCTTCCACCAATGTGGCCCGGGTTCGATTTTCAGACTTGGCGGTACATGAAGGTTGAGTTTGTTGGTTATCTACTCCCGTTTACTCCGGTTTTCCCCTTTTCCTCAAAAACCAACCAAAATGATTTGATATGATTAATGTACAGTGTTCCCAGTTAGTTCCCGAGCGCTAAATGTAGTTGATGCTTTAATAAAGTTCATCATCATCATCATCATCATCATCATCATCATCATCATCATCATTATTATTATTATTATTATTATTATTATTATTATTATTATTATTATTATTTATTCATGATCAAAGTGCGACTAGTATCTGTACCACTATGGACTAGTAAAGACAGTTCACAGGGTATTTTTTTTCCTTCTACAGAACCATCAATTTATGCTGAATGTGGAGTATAAAAATTTGAACCAGGTAAAGTGGGAAGACAATGAAGTCCGTTGGATCTTTTCTACATCAAACAATCACAATTATTTCGCGGTGAAGAAAAGCTAAAAACATTCGAAACTCGAGTTTGAATTTTGTCTAGTAATGCGACTCAGTTCGTTACACTTGATAACCAAGGTTTTAGCGAAAGTAAAGCATCCAAGGGACGCCAAGAGCTGATGAATTATGAATAGTAAGTGACAGATACATTCCAATAATTTTTGTTGTTGTTGTTGCAGGAATACGTGACACTCGTTCAGGAGAATGGAGAAGACGCTGCCAAGGCTCTTGTTTCAGATGGTCTAGTATTAGTTGAAAAAAGGAAAGAAAAGCGACTACAGAAACTAATGGAGGAGTATCACAAGGCTCAGGATGCAGCCAGGAAGGCCAGGGTAATCTCATCCCTCATTTTGAGATATTTCTCTTTCATGTTCCCTCAAATGGAGATATGTTTTTCCTGTGTCCTATCGTTGCCAGTAAATATACTCTGCATTCTCCCTACATCCCACTATGTAGGGAGAAAATACCACTGTGGGTCAGTGGGAATAGAAGAAACCAAGGAGGGGAGGGTAGGTTTTTCATTTTCGCTTCATTCCTCTCGCCTTCCCCATTCTTTGGGCATCGTTTCTGAGTCAATATGATATCCAAGCCCAAAGGCATCCCGCCTGCCTTCCACATGACGTAACTCATGCTCTTCAGGTTTATTTATCTGACAATTTTTTTCCCTAGTTAAACCTGTGGCGTTATGGTGACTTTACTGACGATGATGCAAAGGAGTTTGGTTTTAAAGCCTAGAAGGAAGCGGACCACTGACTTGTCTCCTCTCGCTAGGAACAGACCCTGGCTACTAATAATTACTATGAAATGATTTTTTTTGTTTTTACCTAAGAGATACTCCATTTTGCAGACGAAATAGGCCATTTTCGAAACATCAAATATTCAGCTTTATAGTGAGGCAGTGAGGACAAAAACAATAGAAACACGTTGGAATGAATGTGGAAAATATTTACTTATCATCCACTTCCTTTGTCTTTGTCCTCACTGCGTCACTATCAAGCTGAATTTTAATATATCGAAAAAGGCTTTTTCTGAGATGCTTTGCAGCTACTGAGCAGAGACTTTGTGGAACAATCTTCGCTACAAAATTCTCTCTGATCTAAAAGTTTCTGCTTGCACTCAAGAAAAACGAGAGCCTTTTTGTGTGTTTGTGTTCAGTCCTTAGGCTGAATTTCCTCAACTCGCCACACTCGCATGAGTGTTTTACTGACCCTCCACAGGGTCGAAATCTTTATTTTACTGATAATCTTTAAGTAGTTTCGTACTGTGCTGTTTAGGCAGAGAATGACTTAATGATCAAGTCGAGAAGAAAACTCACGGAAAATATACAAATTACAAAGACAATTTTTTTGTGTGTTTTTGGTGGTTTAAATTGATTGCCGTCGAACCAATTCTTGGTTTGCATCCACGTGATGAGATGGCCATGTTGGAGTACTAAGCAATAGAAAATGGCCTCACAAATTTTGCATAATAATGTAGTCAATACATTTTACTGCATTGTTCTGTTCACCAACGTTGCCTCGTGACGTCATATGCAAACGATCAATGCGTGTATCTTACGAGACGTTTTTGAGCCACGAATGTCAACTGAAGAAGTGAACATTTCGTATGCATGGACAATAGCCTCTCTAATTTTTAACTAATCGGCTCTAATAGAGAAAAGAGACTGTTAAGACAAGTTAAAAAAGGGGAAAACAGCTCGCTTTCGGTTGCCGTAATTCATGCTCTAGAATTTCTCGTGCTTTTGCTTTCTAAAGTCATTTGCTTTGACCGACAAAAGAGACGCAGATACTCAAATGAGCCAATCACACCATGCGGGCATCATTGAGTGCGGGGAAAGGCGTGGGAGTCCATAGCAGTCTGTATTATTTTATTACAGAGCGAGCTTCGTTGTCCAAAGTACCAACTCCGGGCAGCCCTAGTGAGCTTGAGGTTCTTAAGTCTTTTTATCTTGCTTTCTTGTGATATTTGTACATTTGTGTGTTATCTCGCGGCTGTCACTCATATGGTGTTTATTCCGGCATTAGATGTCTGCTTTATGCATAAATATGTTTTTCCTGGGGGATGTCTTTATTAGTTTTTCGCGTTTATTTAGTGTATTTCTGGCCTGAGATGCTGTGTTTTTCGTTACCTCAGGCTTTGCGCGGTCTTGGCGGTAATACGTAGCTCTTTCTTTCATTACATTTCCCTTTAAATTTTCTTGTCAGCAAAACGTTATTCTTCGACAGTCCATTTATTTCCTTTATCTCCTCGCGTTTTGTCCTTCGCTCTAGGATGACAGTTTTGAAAGGGGAGTCTAATTCCCTATTGAATTACCGGTACTGAGGATCAAAGCTGTCATCCCTCGAGCCATCTCCTCCTCGTACTTCTGTCGTTTCTCATAGCCCCCTTCCAGGCGTTTTACATTCGCCTTTACCGTTCTGGAATGGGAGTTTCTCCTGATTCCAACCCGGAAAGCTCACTCTGTCCTTCAATACATTGGATGAAGATTGATAATTCTCCTCTTGACATGGCTCAGGGGATGGCAGAGAATACGGCAGGTACAAAACAAAGGTCACAGGCCATTGCTTTACCAATACAGAAAGTATCCTAAAAATTCATAAAAGCTAACCTTAGGCCTAATTAGGCCTAAACAAACGTTTTTAGGTCTAAGGTTAGCTTTTGTGACCTGTGTTTTGTACCTGCCGCAGAGAGAAACCTTCATGTCTGGCTCTGGTGTTTTGTGAAGCGGTTCGGGATCCGGAAGCTTTTGTTGCGGGTATCCTCCTCACCGAGTCGGTTGCCTTCCTGCCAGGGAACATATCTCCAACGTTGCACCGTACGAGCTCTCACCCAAGATTTTTTGCACTGGCTCAAAAGTACGTTATATTACCTGTAGCTAGCCTATGTCCCCCGGAATGGAGCCCCCTCTGGCCTGCTTGGTTCAACTTCCTATTTGCCTCCGTCTCGGGAATCCTCACGCCTTTATGGTGGTTTCATGGCTTAGAGAATTGTCGTCGCCTTTCCTTACACATCCTGTTCTAACGTCTTTTTCCTTCTGAAGTATTTTTCTCCCTCCTTTTCCTTTTGTGTTCCTCTCAACGTTTTAAAGTTTTGGGGTTTTCCTTTGAGGTTTGGGTGTGTTTGGTAGTTTATCTATTCCACAGTACCTTGTGTTCTAGTAATATTCCTTTGTTGCCAAATGGAAGTAGTGGTCCCTGGTGCTGACCAAACGGATTGCAGTGTCTGGAAAAGAGATTGTCCCGTAGTTTACTTGTGCTCCACTGTGGAAGTCGCCAATACAGAGCTTTCTGGACCCCTCCGGGTTCTTTCTGGAATATCTTCTCTAATACGCATTAATTTTCTTAAGTAGGTATCACCTCAATAAACTTCTACGCAAAGTAATTCACGTGCACTTATGTTAGGTAAACTATCTCTCTCTCTCTCTCCTTGACAGTCGCTGTTTCAGAGGCTCCCAAAAAGTGCAACAACCAGTTGTAATTTTTTATCTACGACCGCGCAATTAATACCATGTGACGTCAAACTATACTTTGCATTGGTATAGTTTCTTTGAAGTAGTTTGTGACATCAACCCGGTATTCATGCAACCCATTTCCCCTTCATTGCACGACCATGGATCAAACTATGACCACTTTTCTCGTACAGGAAAGTGACTTTCAAGAAAAATGTTGTAACAAAAAAAATCAAAATAAGTCTGGGGCGAGTGCGGAGATTGATTAAAACGAAGAAGTTTATTGAGAAGAGGTGAGGTGTTAAGGTGATCAGCAAGAGTTAAAACACTGACAGGATTCGAATACAGCGGATAACGTTCACTTTATTTGAGACCATTAATTAAGCATTTCACGTACGATTACAGGCGACCCAAAAGTTTCTTCGCCAACAATTTCGCTTGAAATTTGCTTTCGACTTCCTCCCGTCTATTCCTCTTGTACTTCCGCAAAAAAAATCTTTTTCAATCTCATTAATCTTACAATTTATATTATATTGATTTAAGAATCAGATAAGGAAGACAAATCGAATTTTAGTTTACATTAGAGTTGGTTTAAAAAAGAAGGAGAAGCAAATAAGAGTTTCGTAGCAAGCGATTATTAAACACAGTTTTGGTTAACTAGAACATCATTTGGTTTTAATAAACCTTCGTTATTTCCTGCTTCAAATAAGTATCAATTATTAACCCAAACACTCTGCCTTAACCTTTTTCAGCCACATATTACTGATCCTTCATCACTTCTGAAAACACCAATTCTTTTTTTCAATGTGAGATTTTACTCAAAAATAAAAAAAGTGTACTGAATCATACCATCTGATTCAGGCGTAATCCACATAGTAGATGGTTTGGACGAGATGCTTAATTGAACCCCAGTTAAAGTTAAAGAATTAACTTTTAGGCCATTTCTCAGCTTTTCAATCTAGGAAGGCATTGACTAGTCTGACCTGTTGAAAGCAAAGACTGTGTTTCAGCTACCAATGTCAAACTTTCTACCGACTGTCATATCAAGTATTCATCCACACCCTTGTGGTAACTATTTTTGCGGGGGCGACCAACCCAGCCTCAATATTATACACCTTGGAATAGTTTCTGATTTCTGAGCCCGGCAAAAGCAATAACCAATGTCATCTTAATAGGACATTATTTTATGTACAATATTTTTCAGTGGATACCGTGCTTTTTAAAAAAACAAAAATGCACCGGTATCCTATATTGTGAATCGGTGATGAGGTTGCGCAACATTACTTTGTTACAATTAATTATTTACATTTCATTCGTGATATATACAAATTCTCACTGTCTATGAAAATCAGGTAGATGTGAACCTTCTCATTTTTTATCTGGACTCTCTTTCTCTACTTCTTTGAATTCCTTGTCATCATTATCATGATTGCTTTCAGGTCGCGTCACTGCATCTTCATAGCCTTCAACTCGTTTGTTGAGTTTCTTGTCCTTTTTCCATTTCATCCTTCTATTCTGAAACCAGGTTTTCACCTGAGTCTCGTTCAAGCCTAGGGTTTGAGCAAGTTTTGCTCGACTTGTCGTATCTAGGTACTTCTGATCTGAAAAGGTTTTCTCCAGAATGCGCAGCTGTAGATCAGTGAAGACTGTGCGTGATTTACGACATCTTCGACCGCTTGGTGTTCTGATGGTTGGCTTGAGGCGAAAGTAGACTGGTAGGGAGTTGAGAACTTCAGGACTAGGATCTGGTTATTCAAACCAAAAATGTGCATTAAAAAGAAATCTCAACTGTTCATGAATCCAAATTTGTGGCTGGAAAATTATTCATGAGATAGGGATTCGATGTGGATTGCTCAGAACTCAGCCGAGTTCAATGAACTTCATAATAACCAACGCCAGAAATAGATTCATGAAGAAAGGGAAATCCGTGGAAGAGTGTATTACTTTAACTTCTATATCGTTATCAGTTTGTTTTTGTCTAATCAGGAAAATGCCTTAATAGCAGTATATCTTTACCCGCATATTTCATTTCCACGAAGTTTAAAATGATTTGAATGCCTGGTTCCGAAAAGTACGCTATAAATAATGTTTCCTTAGAGAGTATATACCGGTATAGATAATTTTAGTAAATCATTGAATGCGGAGCGATTTCTCGTCGTATTGTAATAATTTCATCGTCGCCAAGACGGTCCCTGGCTCCTTCATTTTTAGAAATCATTGTGTCTTTCTTTTCGACTCGTAGGGTTATCAACCGAAGAGTGCGTGAGCATTGTATTTTTATGATTTTCTTGTGAAAAAGCTCATCTTCGTCGATGCCAAAGAAAATTTGGGTGTATAAGACCAGAAGCTCAGTGTCACTTCTTGAAATGGCAAAAAATAAAGAGAGATGAAAGTGTAAAAATCAAATTACAAAATTGGGAATTCCAGGAAAAAAATGACGCCTATTATGGGGAGGAAAAGAAATTAAATTTCGCAAAGTATTTGCTTTGCCTCACACAATATACGATTTTGAAGTCATTATCGGCTCAAGTTTCCACGATTTCTTTCTTCTAAAGTCATTCACATCTTTTGTAACATGGCAATAAATTGCAAAAAATTTGGACTGTTTAATCTGAATAAAATTCCAAATGAGCAAGGTCTGCTATCATCAAATATACCCCGTAGGAGCGTAAGATTATAGCAAGGGTGGTGAAACCTGATGGTTTTGCCAGATTAGTTCAAAACCGTAAATTAATGGCGGTCCTTTTTCTTGAAGATCAAGCCGTCTAGAAATTAAACTGTTCCGAATTGATAAAAATCTTTACCCTGGTAAACAGACGAATGCTCCTCTCGGCTTCTTGAAAATAAACTTGGCATACCAAACTTGAAAGCACTGCCATTACTTGGAGGAATCTTAGGCTGGTCGCGTGAACGCGGTTCTTGTTGGAGTTGTGGCTTCGGTACGAGGTAAGCTGACTGTCTTCTTACTAGAAGATCATCTATCAGAAAAGAAGACCGGCTTGGGGAAGTATGAGGTAGAGCTGGACTCTGCATGTACGGCGACTGCTGGTACAACAGCATCGGGTCTTGCGAAAAGAACATTGTTGGGCGTCTCCGATTTTTTTTCTGATCAAGTTTTTCTCTTTTGATGGTCCGACTTAAGTCGCTGTATGCACACAAATGACTCAGCAAAGAGTTTCAATCACGTTTAAGAAGCTTTCGACAATTTGGGGGAGTGCCTTGTGACCCCTTCTTGACTTGAAGCTTTTGTTTTCTTTTACGGACAAACTCATTCCTATTTGATTGACAGTTAAGCACAAATTATGTTTAAAGGGCTATTTTATATTCATCCAGAAATGAAGAAAGGTTAGAATCATCTTCAAACTAGGACTACTGCATGGCTATATAGCGATCTCAAGCAGACGTATGATTTCACCACAATTTGGTTATTTTTTGTCAATTCCCTTGATCACCATATCAAACCCAAGATGACACTCGTTAGAGCTTTTTGGAGACAAATTTCCGAGACAATTAGAGATATCAAGACTTTGGATATGCTAGTTAGAAACAATAAAGTGTATTTACGCATGCCTTGTTTGCAATTTCAGGAGAAAATTTAACTGCCCGCGCTTACTAATAACACTAAACACTGTGTAGTCAATAAAAACTGGCTTTCTTTTATGGGTTTAATTAAATCCGCAGTACGGGAAGTGAGCATTTGAAAGAAAGGTTTTAATTTTGTCATGTCGAATAAATATCCGACACAATTAAATTCATTATTTAACACTTACACCATTTTAAAAATGCTAGGTAAATTTATTTAAGTTTTTGATAATTGCACTGACTTTAAGGAGAACTATTTGAAGGTGAACGTTTATTGTCGTACTAATGTAGAAATCTAACCCGGCTGTGAAGCTAGCGAAAAACTGTCAATTACTCAATGCTTAAGAGACTTCACGACGCTAAACAAACATAATCATTGAGGAACAGCGTGCCTCTAACTTCTATTATGAACAGTAACTGTCATATTAAAGTATACGATGCAGAAGTTTTAGCGTCTTAATTGAACCTGGAGGAAACTTGAAATAATGGGTGTAGAAATAAGATCGCTTGCTCTTTACCAACAATTTGAATCCACTCCTGGGAAACTCAATCCTTTAATTACGAACCAAATTTTGGTCGCAAAAATTCAGTTTGTGGGTATTATCGAGTTTCCTTAATCGACCCCTAAATGAAGTTGCCAAGCAGATTCTTTTTATGAATGAATATTTCTATTGATGGTTGTACCATGTACGAAACAAAGACAAGACAATGGGAGATTTGATCTTATTGCTTGAAATTATCTGAATTGGTTCGTCACATCAACTTAATTTGGAGGAAAATGACTTGATATCAAGTAAATAATTTAACAATTTCGGAAAGATAAGAATTTCTTTTGTCTGTGAAACCTATGTTGGTGCCAGGGGTTCATTTTTGACTTGCCTCATTTTGAGGCCATAAAATAATTTTTGCTTTCCGATCAAGGACAAAACAAAACAATACCAATATATTCAAAAGGTCATTTACAAGTGCTGAGGTTTTTATATAACTTGAAGAACATTGAGCGAAAGAAGTGTTTTAATAACAGCTCCATCAGTTCTAATTTTTATAATACTACTATCAAGTCTAAGAGGGTCCGTGTCACAAAAAAAAAAAAAACACGAAATTGGAGGTCTTATTTTCAAGACCTTTCTTTTTTTAAAAGACTTTTTTTTCAAAGAAACGTTTTATTGAAAGTACCGAAAAGTAAACATCTTACAAAGGCAATTGCCCGGTGGCTAAAATATTGGTAAAGACCCAGTATGATTTCCGAACATGCCGGAAATTTAACATTACACTTTTAAGTACGACGCGACTGTCACAATGATCGGACGTGTTGCAGTGCTATATTTAACACTAAGTGATCGAAGTTTGATTTTGATTCGAAAAGGCAGTATGTGGACGATAGAGGTTCATTAAAGAGTTAATGATCGCGAGAACGCTAGTTTCTCCTGTGAAGTAAATTACCGGCAAGGTTGAGGTTTTATTTTACGAGAACAAGACCGAAAAAGAGTGAGTTAACATTCAGTAAATATACAAAAGCACCTCTAGATCTACGGACGGCAAACCGGCAAGCTGCTGCTTGAGCTCTGTCATAAAACTACGTGGAAGATTCCCCCTGCTGGAACTTATTTTTCTCAATTTAACGCTTTGTGTTAAATATTGAAAGCTGTAGCTCAGTAATAGGCAAGAAATAAGTTTTAGTTAACTGATTGAGGTTGAATTTTACTTATTGGGAGCAAGGCAGAGGGCACATGTCACCGTGACTGTTGACGTATGTTCTACCATAGTAATGTTTGGAGAATCAGTTTTTATGGTTTGAAGAGAATACTCTGGCGCTACAAATTAAAGAATGAAGTGTGCATCAGTAGTTACACGATCGGCTGCTGATTATCATGATCGTTCTCACGGTCTGGGTTTAACTGCAAGAACGCGTAGCTGCCGGCGGTGGAAGTCAATTCTTTAATGTGCTATAAAATAAACAGGTATACAAATCAAAATAAAAACAGAAAGTTAATAAAACACGCGAAGAAGTATTGTTTTTGCGTTTTATAAAAAGGAGAGTTTCAACGGCGAGAGAGGAAGTTTAACTCCAGGTCGATTTTCTTAAAACGAAAACTAAGGCAGCTGATTTCTTCCCTCTCTCGCTGAAATTGTAATTAATTTTACTAAGCTCTTTCCTATCAGCTTAGATCTTCACATTTGATTAAAATGACGAAATTTGGGCGAGATAACAAAAGAAACAAACAATTGAAGAAAGACACATGCAATATGGTGCGGTACACGAAAACGCGCATTTGGCTTTTCGCCGTCTGAAAACGAGTTCTTTTGTGTGTTCAATTAAATACCACACGGATCAAAGACTTCAAAGATGAGATGTGTTTTGTAAAAACAATCGGATTAACTCTAGGGGATTTCATTCACATTCTTAAAGATGCAAGAACGATTTAACTCATGAAAAAGAAGATAAATGCCTAATAAAAACCGTTGTAGAACAAGGAGAAGGGAAATTAAGGAAATCGCTGTCACAAAAAGTGATTATTTTAACTCATTTTTGATAAAAAGAAAACTCTTTTATCAGTGTTTTTTGCAAGTTCGCACGTACTTATGAGATAATGACATTGAATTAACGAAACCAAACGGTTGAATGAAATGATTGAAACTTACCAGCAATATCGATTGAAAAGTAGGACATGGGGTATAGAATTTAACCTGGGCAGTGTCATCGTGCACGACATTTTTAAATTAAAGCATTTAATTTTGTCAGTCTCGTCATCAGGCGGACAATCAAATGAACCACGTATATTGTAAAGAAAATTCACGCAGTTGACGCATTCAGCGAAGAAAAACGCGAGCGAACAAGTTACAGCTGCTGTTGCTTTTTCCTCTAATTGGCTAAGATTCGAATCCAACAAGAGAAAGGAGCGCTAGCGCTGTAAACCAATCAATTCGAAGCAATCACGCGGGAAGACGCTCGCTTGCAAGCCGCAGTTGGTTCTGGTCTTGTTCGGCATTCGTTCTAAAATAGGAGCGACATTTACGAGCCAGTAACAAAGCGTAGAATTATCATTCACGAAATTACCTTTTAAAATTATTGTATATCATATCAATCATGAAATTGCTGTCGCTACGCAAGAATCAGTTAAAAATCAAACTCTGGTGGTATGTGTGGCCTTGGACGTAGTGTCGCATTCCAAGTTGTTCTGTCTGTTTATGTAAAACATATCTTAAACCCTTTGGCTACTAGAGATTTGGCCGAAAAACACGTTTTGAAGCTAGTTGAGGGGTTTTTTGGTCAATGTCGTTCTGTTTAAGAGCTAAACCTCCCTACAAACCCGTTTCCAGGTTGTACACTCCGCGGCCTTTTCAGCCAGGTGCAAAATAAGCGCTTGCAAAGTTCGGCATACGCAGAAAGCAACATTTCGACAGTTTTTGGGTTTAAAAGTAGCACAACAAGCTTTCACTTTCCGCTTTCTCTCCTTCCCTCTCTTTTCGCTTAATTTCCTTGCCTCATTTGTTTTTTTTTTTTTTTTCAACTTGCTGGGCATTTGGTAGGCTTTATTTTGGTAGGAAGAGTTTCCGAGAAACCTTTCATCATCTTAGAATTAGGTGCTCAGAAAGGTAGGTGGGTAATGGAGCAAGCTTTTCATGGTGATTTCAGGTCAGTGTTACATGGTTTTTTTTGGCCGTTTCTCCAGTTTCCTTGACTGAATTGTGCTCATTCTGGTATAGTTTGAGCGATCTCTTCTCCCTGCACAAGTTAGTGGACAAAGCTGTTCCTGACCCTTAAAAGTGATGACGTCACAAGATGGGACCGTGGATAAAGCTGGACGTATTTTGCTAGATAGTAATCAAAGAGTTAGAGAAAAAAAAATTGTAAAAACTCTGTTTGGGGACCCCCGTGCTACTTTCGATCCAAGGAGGGAGAGATTAATTGGCCCCTGAGCCATACGTGATTAACCCCTTGACTACGGTAGCTCCTCTATTAGTTTAATAAAAATTAAGGATAGTCTATAGTTGTGAATTTTTTTCCTTGTTCTTGTTCATGTGGTAAGCAGAATTAGTACAGAACGCATGCGCATTCGTAAAATACGTATTAACCCTTTGGCTACTAGAGATTTGGCCGAAAAACACGTTTTGAAGCTAGTTGAGGGGTTTTTTGGTCACTGTCGTGCTGTTTAAGAAGTATTTCCAGTGCCTTTCAAGGAGATTGGGCCCTTGGGGGCGAATGAGACTCAGAGCCCATGTATGCCCAAAGCGCCCAAGGTCGACTAGAAGCCTTAAGAAGCATTTCCAGTGGCTTCCTAGGAGACTGGGCACTTGAGGGCGAATGGGACCTAGAGCCTGTGCATGCTCAAAGCGCCCAAGGTTGACTAGGAGCGTTAAGCAAACCAATACATCTCGGGATGTGGAGAAGAGCACAGGTACGGAGAGGTTGTGTAAGGTAGCGTCACTCGACTCTATTGCATTGGTTGCCTTTCCTGTCATGTACATTGTTTGTTTGCTTGTATGTTTTTTTTTTTCAAAAAAAAAAAAGAAAAAAAGAAACAAAAAACAAAACCCTCTTGCAATAGTACATTAAAAAATACAAAAGGGAAAAAAAAAACAAAGGCAAAGGTCGTAACCCTTGTTACCAGTTGGTGAGCTTTTTCCCTTTGCACTGGTAATTGTAGTTTTATTAAAATAAAGCCCGCTTTACACTAGTCTAGCAAAAAAATCTGGCACGGCACTCCGAAATCTCGGTACCGTACCTATGTTTTTCGAGCACATCTCTGGAGGTATGCTCGGCACTCCAATTATTGGTCCCGTGCCGCTATTTTGGAGTGCCGTGCCAATTTTGTGAGTGTGTAAAAGGGCCCGGGGTTTTAAAAGCAAACGACAATTATTCAGATAGTGAAAATCGCGTTTTACTGAACTCGACTTCGGTATGCTTACTTGAACCTATACTCGGTCAAACAGCAAAAACGTTTTGACAGCTAATAATATCAGTGTGGCTTTAACATGGAATCAGAAAAATAGACTGAGAAGCGCTTAGGGAAGGGTCAGGAACCCATAAGTAGGAACTTGCCTGTCCCATACAAGCCCTATGAACCAACCTTTGCGCTGGTGTATCTTTCTATTTTTAGAAAGCCGCGAGTTCTTCGGCTCTGCACCAGCTGTTTAGAATGGCCAATCAGAATAAAGTTATTGTTAAACGAAGACAAAAATACCAAAAACAATGTATGCAAATTGATGCAAATATGAGTCTCCTGTTGAAGGGTTAGTTCAATAAATAGAAAATACATTCACAAAGGTTGACTCAAGGATATAGTGCCGGCATGGGGAGGTTCCCAGTCATGGGCTCCTGGAAGGGTTCGGTAGTCCCTCAACAAACACCTCCTCCCCACAAACGCCTGCTTAGCTGAAGGCAACATTCCTTTACCGCTGTTTGACCTGCGAGGCGTCCTGGCCAATCACGATCCAGGTCATCAACGCGAGAAAAAGGTCATCAACGCGAGGCCACCAGTGCCGTGGTTCAATGAGGAGATTAAGTTGGCGAGGCGCGAAAACAGAAAAGCAGAGCGGAAATGGAGACGCACTGGCCGCAGAGAGGACATGTTGGACTATAAGGAAAAAATGAACTATGTAAATCAGATAATGAACGAAGCACGGATAAAATTCTACCAAGACTTCATTAAGGAGAATAACACTGATCAGCGTGAATTATTCGTAACTGCAAAAACTCTGCTTAATCAAGGCGACCAAAGGTCTGTCTTTAATTCCTCCATGCGTCGACAAGTTGAAATTTGCTAACCAAATGGGACAATATTTTGTAGAGAAGATAAGGAACATTTACTCTAAGCTAGATAACTTGGCATTCACTTTACCCATCGATCGGCATGACAGTGGCGATGATGTGCAAGCTACTGTTGCTCAGCTTAATGCTTTTACGACACTCAGTGAGGACGATGTTCGACACCTCATACATGATTTTAACAAAAAATCATGCAGTCTAGACCCACTGCCTACATCTGTCGCGCTTGACTACGTTGATATATTGTTGCCAGTTATTACCAAGATTATTAATTTGTCTTTGATATCTGGGCAGTTTCCTGAGGAATGGAAGTGCATGTGCTCTTATCAATCCACTATTGAAGAAAGTGGGTCTTGATCTATTGTTTCCAAACTACAGGCCTATTAGCAATTTAAAATACATCTCCAAACTGACTGAGAAAGCGGTGTTTAACCAAATGCACGCGTACATGACGACCAACGCAATTTATCCTGAATTACAGTCATCGTATCACAGATTTCATAGCACTGAAACAGCGTTACTCAAGGTCACAAAAGACATTTTGATGAAGATGAATTCCCAAGAGGTTACGCTATTGGTTATGCTGGATCTGAGTTCTTCATTCGATACGGTAAATCATGGTATCCTAATCAGCCGTCTACATGAGGAAGTGGGTGTTAGTGGCCTAGCTCTGGAGTGGTTTAGATCCTACCTGCAGAACAGAACTCAACGTGTGGCTGTTGATGGGACGTTTTCTGAGAGGTTTGTTTTAGATCATGGAGTCCCACAGGGCTCCTGTTTGGGCCCACTGCTGTTCATCATTTACTCGTCCAAGCTCCTCAAGGTCATTAGGGATCAATTACCAGAAGCACACTGCTACGCAGACCGTACGATACACAATTATTAGTCTGAGGTTTAAGCCGCATAACGGTGCGTCGCAGACTGCTGCTATTAATGCTATGGAGTGTTGTAAAGAGAAAATAAGGGAGTGGATGATAAGAGACAAATTAATGATAAATGGTAGTAAGACTGAATTTATTTTGATTGGAACTCGCCAGCAGTTATGCAAAATTACAGCCGTGCGCTCTTTCAGTAGGGCACGATACAATCACTGCAAGCGCGCAGGTCAAAAACCCTGGTTGCTGGCTGGACTCACATCTTGACATGTCCAAACATGTTACTAGCCTTTGCAAATCAGCTTTTTTCATCTCCATAATATAAGGCGTATCAGGAGCCCATCTGGAGCGTGCAACTTCCATACAGCGTCTGTGAAACGGCGTTTTCACAAGTAGGTTTATTTTTAGACCAGCCCTTCCCGCGAATTAGGTCAAAAAACAAAGGCAGTTCCGGATCGGTGACCCCATGACGTCAGCTTAATTTCTTGTAATTGGTCATCGGGCTCCTGTGGGAGTCTCATTCGCGGGAAATTCAATCTAAAAATAAATCGGTCTGTGAAAACGCCGTTACACGAACACAGTTTTCCCCTATTCCCTCTAATAGACAACAAATCAAACACAACTGGTCACTTGTTAAAAAGGGAAACTGACTGCTGCACTGGATAGAACTGGTAACGGACTGTACCGCTTAGCCCGGCATTCTGCGAGCCATGAGACCCCGTTTGCGTTTATTGAAACTAACAGAAGCCCAGACAATAATAACGTGCCTGCTGCCCGTCAGGAAAGACCCCCTTTTTAGAGGAAACCTGAACCCTCCCGAATGCAGAACCAGGAACTTAACAAATACCCCGAGGGTGACGGGTGGCAAATCCAACAACTGTAAGATAACAAAATAAATCAAAACGACATTAATAAAAAATCTCGAAACGACAGCAAGTTGGCAGCAACGTCAGCATAGAATGGCTCGACTCAGCAAAGTCCCGCCCTTATAGTACTTGCGTCGCCATAGAAACTGTCAAAAACCGGCGAACCGTGAAAACAACGATTTGCTGCTATTCTTCGAACCGCAGCAAATAACAAGTAGAGTTGTAGTCTCCGGGTCATGTGTTCCTGGGCGTATAAAGAACTATCTTTCTAGGGCGAATCTTCTGACCCTAGTGCATGCATTTATTACAAGCAGGCTAGATTATTGAAATAGTCTGCTTTAAGGCGTCCCAAAGGAACAAATCTCGAAATTGCAACGCCGCGTTCGAAATGCCACTGCAAGGTTAGTGATAGACATTGGGAAATATTCCCATATTGCTCCTGCTTTGTATCATTTACATTGGCTTCCAATTCACACGCTCATTCATTTTAAGATTCCGCAGCTGGCGTTTAAAGATCTTTAAAGTCATCCACGCGCAAGCTCCCGCTTGTCTGTCCAGTTTAGTGTCGGTAAAATCCAAATCTTATTATAGTTTACGCTCCAACTGTAGCACCCTTTTTGATCCCCCTAAAGGCAAGATGCTGGCAACTCTTGGAGGGCGTTCATTTTAGGCGGCTTTACCACAATTATGGAACGCCCTACCGCCAAGTCTACGAGATGTAACATCAGTTGAGAATTTCAAGAGAAATTTAAAGACATTTTATTCAGGAAAGCGTTCGCAGATAGGTTTACTTTAATAACATTTTAGGAATTATTGTATTCTACTTGTACATATTATAATTATTACATACTTTTAATCATTTCTATATTAATTATTGTAATTAGATTTATTTTTAAGACATGTAAAGCGCTTATGATCTTTCATTGTAAAAAGCGCTATAGAAATATTGAATATTATTATTATTATTATTATTATTATTATTAACGTCTTATTGAAAAGTCCGTTACACCCGCCATGTTTTTTTCTATAAATGAATTCACTCTAAAGTTGTTCTGCGTGTTGTCCCCTTTTTCACTGAGAATTTGATTGGTTGAACTGTGGGAAAGAATGGGGAACCCTGGCTAAGCCCCTCTGAAAAAAAAGACTAGAGTTTCGAAGCAAGCAACCGTGAAATCTTCCTGTCCGAGTGTACGTTCGATCAGTGGCTTGATGTGATCGATCGGCGTAATTACTAAATACTAAATATTTTGAGCAAAAGCTGATACAACGTCGATTTGATTTGAGTGGTGTACTATATTTCGGCTGGCCAAACCAGCCTTCTTCAGGTTCAATGAGAGTTAACATTGGATTGCTTCTATGTACATATATATAGTAAATGGATGTTGACGTAATACTGCAAAGAATGTCATAAAACATGGCGGTTACAAAAATTCAAATTTGTTGTAACTGCCATGTTTTATGACATTTTTTCCAGTATTACGTCAACATCCATTCACTATATATATGTACATAGAAGCAATCCAATGTTAACTCTCATTATACCTGAAGAAGGCTGGTTTGGCCAGCCGAAATATAATACACCACCAAAAAATCGGCTCTTGCTCAAAATATTTAGTTTCTAAAAAAACTGGGCACTAAGATATTCGACATCAAAATGAGGCGCCAGCCATTGTCATGCGCAGTAAGACCTTATGAACTCATGAATTGAATTAAATTTATGGCGATCGAGGGGGAGGTTTCGTCTTGATTTTTATACGACTTGTGGATAAGTTTGCTCGCTTGGACAATGCACCGTACCCCAAGGAAAGCCACAATTTTAAATTTATATAGTCTTAAGGTTGCTTTTAGGTTTTGATCGGGCTCTTTTAGTGGCTATTTTTTGTCGTGGAGTTTTGATGTCGCTTCATGCTATCGTACAACTCCCCATTGCCAAGTTCGCATGACACAGGAACTGGTTGATCGACGCAGTATTTAAATCCTTATGAACGTTATTTCGTGGTTGGAGCAGAAGCTTCTCCGCATTAATACCTGGATTACGTGAATTCAACACAAGATTGACGAAATGAGTAAGTTTGTCTGTGAAATGTTCATTTTATCTCTTCGATCGACGCTTTACTGCATGATGAAAACATCCACTCTACGTGAAAAGTTGAGTTAATGATTGCTATTCAAAAAAGCGAAAGAATCACTGTTGCATTTTCATACGTAGTTAGAGATTCTCAATTCAGCAACGATAATATATAAAAAGAATCTTAGCATTTGACTTTATGGGTGTTGAGCGATTCGGGTAAGAGTGGTTTCGTTGATATGCATTCGGAAAATGTCCAGAACGCATGGCTGCTGCCCTTGGAGTCCTTCAGCAGTGACGGAAAAGAATTAAAAATTTGTCTCGTTAGTCGTTTTGCGTTGCCACACTTAGCCCGCTCGATCGACGAAATCGATGTAAACAGGCAATTAATTCACTCTACCTTTGTACTTTCAAAAGGTAATACATTCGAAACGTGCACGTGAATTATCTCAACTCTTAAGTCCGCCAGTACGATTTCAACTCCGTACACCTCTGCCCGCTTTTTCTTCGTTAACAGAAATTACTTTCGTAAACACATGAATGATGATAGCCAAGAACGGGTCTGTAAAAATGCACAGGCGGTAATTAATACGTGTTATTTGAATTTCAAGATCTTTTGTCGACTTCCTTTCATAACTATTCGATGACTGAAAAATACCGAAAATATTGAATTTCATTCAGGAATATTTTTCTATTTTATTGTCTCGTTCGGGTTCATTTGTTCACGAGAGAACCTTTTAAGTGCCTTTTCAGCACAGATATTGGCGGGGGATAAATATATTAAGTCTGAGGAGTATCTTAAATTAATATTGTTTCAGGAATAAGTCTTCAAAGGAATTTCCTTCATGTTTTTAAATCCTTTTTTAGACATGCCTCTGGTGACATCTTAGCTCCTTTAAATTTGATAGCGATTACTTGTACATCTAATCTAAGATTAAATTTTGTTATTCAAAGGAAGATAACATTTATATTGCTATCACTTCCAACTTATTGAAAGGTGCAAAAACTAACTGAGAAAGATTGGTCCAAATGTTGTTTGTCCTCATTAGTATGGTGACATAATATCCACGTTATTTAAGGTGTAGATTTTAGTTAAAAGTGAATTCTAATGTTGGCTTTTCAAATGCATTAAAGTCAAACCTGATTTGATTAGCCTTTTACCAAGCATTAAGTATTATTGCTCCTCTTTAATGTTGTTGTTATACCATGAATTTTTATTCCAATTGCAGAGAAGGTTGTAGAACAGAATCTGTTTGAAGCATTTATGCCATACATATACAACAGTCATAGCTTTGACTGCACCCAGACTGGTGTCTGAGGCTCTTTGAAGCATAATAGAGAGATTTACTGTAGCATCTTGTTAATATGAAGTGGCAAATGACTTACGGCTGCTTTTCATACAGTACATGTACCGGTATGTGAGAATTCTCTTTTAACTTGTCTCTCACTTTTGACAAGTTGCTTGAGAGAAACCCAAAATTCTGCCTGATGTTTGCCATAAATGCAATGCAATGCAATGCTAAGTCTCTCTAATATTAATTAACTTAAAGTATGTATTTCCTCCCTTGAAAATCTGTGGTTAAATATAATCAAGCCGCGGTAGTGATGGGAATCAGCTGAGATATCGGAAATAGTCAGATTGACCCAAGCGATCGATCGTCAATTATAATCTGAAAATCTATTGATTAAAAAAAACATGCCGTCATGTTTGTTGTGGACAACATGAAAACGAGACAACGAGGAGAGGACCCTGGGAACCTACTTGATCTTCGCAAGCTGTTTATATCTCTTTTGGTTTCATCTATGTTTGTTACCTTTCTGATCGCAGCAAGTTAAAATGTATTTCCCGACCAGCTACTAATTTAGAATACTTTCTAAGAGAACCATTAAGGTAAGTATTTTCCGTATGAAATATGCACTGTCAAATGTGAAATAAATACAAAATGCAAAAGCTACATGTATCCTGGCGTGTATCGCCAAGTTTTGGAAAACATTAAAAATGTATGAAATGTAGGAATTATCGCATTTGTCCGCAATAATCGATCGTCATCATCCATCAGGGCTCGAGACTAACTTTTTAGTTCACTAGCCTAGTAGCTAGTATCATGTCTGATTTCACCAGCCAAATCTAAATTTGCACTAGCCTGTCTCGTCATGCGCAGTTTCATTCATTTGTAAAAACTATCACGAAAAATATTCCACATTTGCAAACACAACTTGTGCTTTTAGTAAAATATTCTCATATTCTCATATCCATCCTAACAACAGTGGCGCAAATATGCTGGAGTGTACGGTTTCCCGCATTTTTCTCACGAAGGCAAAGTTTTCCTGGCCTTGAGGCCAATTCTCAGAGAACCGTCGCCAAAACTTCGTAACTCACAATTGCACTCGAGTATGGAAAACACGGATTAAAGTAAATTAAGAAATATACCGTACATAAAACTAAACAGCTCGTTTGGAAGTCTGTGGAAAGGCTGTTCCTTTGATTAGAGCTGTTTGCGATTGAAATTTTAACCTGAAAGCGCCATTCTATGCATGAAGCACAAAAGCAGCGGAATGCAGGAAAATAATATCTTAAATTAGATATAAAGGAAAGGACAGACTTTAATAGTTTCAGCAAATTATATTTGGATTTAATTTCTAAACAAGTACGTGACCTCTTTCCATTGGGAGTCAAGGATGCTTAGTGGTTATCTATCGAACCTCCCACCACTGCTAGCCGGGGTTCAACTCTGGCCCCGGCTTGCATGTGGGCTGAGTTTCAGTTGATCTCAACCTGACTTGAGGGTTTTTCTCTGGGTGCTCCGGTTTTCCTCCCTCATCAAAATCAACTCACAGCTAATTAGCATCTAGCTGTGGTGCTGTGCTCTGACATCAACATGGACTGTATAGCGTCAGCCAGAGGTGCCCTTGTATGCTGTCAGCCGGATATTGTGATCTGCGCCCTTCGTAATTCAGTCCTCAAGACTGCAAGTAAAGGGTGATCGGCACTGCCAAATTATTATTATTATTTTATACACGTAACAATGTCGCAAACAGTCGCAAACAGTTTGCGTTGGCTTGATCGTAAACAATGTCACTTTTTGCGTTTGTGTTTGCGATCCTGTTTTCCATATGCTTGACTGCTTAAGGCAACTTGATCTCATGACATCGTAAGAAAAGGATGCAAAAATAAAAGCAGAATTAGTTTTTGCAAAATGTTCAACTTCTTATGTTGGAGTTGTTGTGAAGAAGAAGGCAGAGAGGAAGACAGTGTCAAGAGACGTCATTGATTCTGGGTCCGATACATTTTCGAGGAGCAGCAACAGCTGCAGCATAGCCAGTATCAAATTATACTATAGGATTTGGCTCTTTGTGATCAAGAACTTTACTACAGGTATATTTGATGGGGTATTCCCAATATTCATTAAATTCACACTGTTTTGAGGAGTATCCTCATTGCCACAATCGCACTTGGACACCATTTTCGTTACTTATACTTGCCTCTAATTTGTCAAAACGTATCACATGCACAAAAATATTGTCGATTGATCGCAAACAATTAGAAACAGTTTACGATTGTGCTTCCATATCTTTGTTTCCTCAGTTTTGCATTGCTACTTGTCGCCAACAAGACGTAACAATAGAAAATTATCTAACTCTTGCGTCTTGTTTGCGATAATCGGCGATAGGTTGGGGATGAACGTAAAAGTGTTTCCATTTACGCAAACTGTTTGAGATCAAGCTCTCGGAAAGTGCTTGCGATTGTTTGCTACGGAGTTCAATACGCGTACATGGAAACAGCAGCTGAGAATTTCTGCATGATTTCACAGGTGATTAATTGTTCGTAACATGGTTTGGTTGAAACTGTAATCCACGTTGGTTTCCTCTTCATTTTTTTTTTTTCAACTTATCATTTTCCAAGGCAGAAAATTCCATAGAATCCACTCACAGTTTCTGTTTTTAGGTTCTATTCTCTCCCTTTGCCTCATCCATAAGAAATAATTTCCATTTTTGTTTTCGTCCGGACTTCTACTGCTTCACAGTATTTACTAGCCCCGATGGCTAGTGGAAGCTCAAAATCTACCAGCCAAAACTGAAATTTCACTAGCCTGTGGCTAGTTGGCTACCGTTAGTGTTGAGCCCTGATCCATAATTGATTGTTGCGTTGCTTAAAGATTTTGCAGTAATTATAATTGATGATTGGTACGCCGCTAAGCCCGGGACTTTCTCCCAGAAGAAATATTTGTTAGGGTTGGTGAGCTCCTATACCAAATTCCTATACCAAGTGATTGGTATACAGTACATGTAGCAATTTTTTTGGTAGAATGTTGACCACGCAAGCAAACGGAAGATCTTTACTTAAATGTTTGCTGGCCTAGCATTGTACATCCTTGAATTTACTTTCCTTCTGTGAAAAAACGTCAAGAAGTAACAAGTAAACAAGTTTGAACTCATTGGCAAGATGAGCCCGTCAGGGTGTTGCTGGACACACATGTCCAGGCAAACAGGGTGGTAGCTTCGGTAACCGTACCACAGTCCACCACCAAACAAAGATAAAACCAGTGCCTGAGAACGGGAGGGATGGTGGTAGGGACACC
The DNA here is from genome assembly GCF_036669925.1 of Montipora capricornis. Classification (NCBI taxonomy): domain Eukaryota; kingdom Metazoa; phylum Cnidaria; class Anthozoa; order Scleractinia; family Acroporidae; genus Montipora; species Montipora capricornis. The sequence continues at coordinate 23,603,853 of NC_090885.1, read as the reverse complement.
ATGGAACCTTCAGACTCCAGTTTCCTCCAGGTACCCTAACATGTCAGTGTATACGGCCACATACCTTTAGGATCAGGTGAACTGTTGTGAAAGAGAAGCCAAGGCCTTCAAGGGAGTGCAAATGTAGAGCTGGAAGGCATTGCTTGTGCACCGACCTAACATCTGGATCAGATGGTTAGTCTGCCACAGTTGCTGTTCCTATGCCAAAAGTATCGCTGGAGAAATTCCTAGAAATGCCAGCACCAGCTACTGTAGTTGACGACTCAGCCAGATAGTGAGTAGCGATTGTGTCAATGGGTGACCAGACTACAGAAGGAAGAATGGACCAGGGAAATTGCCTCTCCTTAGTGCGCAATGGTGGGCTGGCCCTCCCAATGTGAAGGAAACAGCCCTTGCGGAAAGCGTCAGTTTTGGACGTCTTGATGGGGAGGGACTTGAATATATGACGGCTGGTAGGCCGAATCTACAGCTATGTCCCCAACCTATTAGTGAATTGTTGGAGAAAAACTGGACAAATTGGGTATGGTAAAATCTGGTTCTCAAAACACCAGAGTACCCTAGGATGCAAGCTGCCCGAAACATCCAGCGGTCATAGCATCTGATATCCAGAGATTGCTTGGTGGGCCGGAATGTTACAGTAAGCAGCCTCCAGGTCAAACTTAGCCATTAAAGCACTGTGACCATACTAGGCCACCATGCGAATCACATCATCGACATCTATGTATTGCAAGGAAAACCCATTGGGGTTCATCATACTGTGTCATTAACACTAAAACCTTGTAGGAGAGAAAAGTTGACAATGAGCCTCCATTTGCCAGGCTGACCCTTCTTTAGTATCACCCCAAAGCTACATTTACTTATATGAAGGGGCTGCAGGGGTGGAGACTGGGAGGGCCCAGCCACCCTACCACAAGAGACCTCATTGGCCAGGTATTCATCCACCATCTGGGGATGCAGGAAGGCTGAGGGCTTGTTAACGTTTGGCTTACTTGAGCTAGTGCCAGAGGTAAAATCTAGTCTGAAGCCCCTACACAATCCCTCTAAAAAATAGGCTACCCTGCCTTGATTGAGGTGATTCTTAAGTTCCATCACAAACTTTTCCAAGCATATTGAGGTGACCATCTCTACCGGTGGGTTTCTGGACAGGACTAGAATAGGTTGTACAGCAACTAAAATAATGACAGGTCAGCCAAAAAGCTCATTGACTTGAGTTGATGCAAAGACAAATGGACATTATATAGTGCTTCACTAGTTCTTCCTAGATTTAACCCTGTCAAGAGGGAGGGACGGACGGTGCATGTGATTGGCATGTGGGCTGTGCCCTGGAGTTCCCTGGGCAGGCCATGGCACTGTGATTGCCAGCACAAACACTGCTGCGATGGGCATATTTGCGCGAGGAATAGGGTACAAGCATTTGTCTTGGTTCCATAACTTGCAGACAATTTCAGTGGCAGAGCCAACTGTTTCAGGTATATCTCTGTGGCTCCTTGAAGGTGAATGAGCTGCTGCCTCTACCACATGAAAGTTATAAAGTTGAACATTAATTTATAGATGACCAGTTGGTGAGTTTGGTAGCCACTGCATGTTCCTAAATGCTTGGCCATACATCAAGCATGCGCGCCCAGCAAATTGATGATAGGTCTGGACTTTGGGAAGGCCTTTGACAATGTCGATCACAGCGTTCTTCTCTCAAAGCTGAAGCTATACAGTGTCAACTGTTCTGCTGGTTTAAGGACTACCTAACTGAGCATACACAAAGGGTGATTCTTGAGGGTGCATCCTCAAGTTGGTCTCCTGCAACCACTGGCGTTCTGCAGGGGAGAATTTTAGGCCCCCTGTTGTTCACTTTGTTTATAAATGATCTGCCGGAAGAAGCAGCTGACAGTGTGAAGGTTGCACTCTACGCCAATGACACCAAGCTTTATCGAAATGTCTCGTCTCCAGAATGTTCACTGTTACATCATACAAGACACGCCATCAAATATGCATGACTGGTTGCAGTGCACTACTATTAGATTTAGTACGTCCAGATGTAAAGCAAAAACTGTGACTAGGCACAACCTTGACACACATCTCAGAAGAAAAAGATCTTGGTGTCATTATAACTGTTACGTTCTCTTGGGACTCGCACATCCACACTATCACTGCACAAAAGCAAACAAGATTCTTGGTCTGCTTAAACGGACGTGTTCCCTGCTTATTGACTTCTCTGTAAGGCGCTCCCTCTATATGTCTCTGGTCAAGTTTCAGCTGTGTTACACCACTCAAGTCTGGTCACCCACTTACGTTACTCTGAATGCTAAGGTGGAACAGGTGCAGAGACGTGCAAGCAAGTGGATTTTACACACGCACAAATAATTATTAGACAAAGGAAAATCTACAACTGTCACTCTTACAAGGGATTGGGTTTTAATGGATATTGAAGTGTGGCTCTATAAACTGCGGGTATGGATATGGAATTTGGTTCTTATATTTTACACGTATACAGTATTTACCCGTGTATAATATGCACCTCAATTTTGGACGGCATTTTGAAAAAAAATAGTTAGTGCAAAAAGCAAAACTAGTGTGAAAAAGTCCATTTCCTGGATAAGAAAATTTGCTCCGCTACATACAACAGTAAAGTAAATAAGTAAATAAAGTAAGTAAGCCTGAAACCTTTAACTTGTAGTCACAATCGAACAGCACTTCTCTCGCACAAGATTCGTCATCGACAAGTTCATCTTGTTGTCCGTCCACAAGATCGTCTTGTGTGTTATCAAGGTTTTTTTACTACTCCATATTTGACAAAATATGACTCAATCATCTCTTCAGGCAGAACTGAGGTCAATCCGCCAAGAATTACTGCTAAATTGGTGTTTTCTCTGCTGCTTTCATGCTTTCAGTCACACAAGCTTCGAAATCATAAACAAGCAGGCTTCTTCGTCTCCCTAGTCCCAACACGTGGAGCACGCCAAACTCTTCATTCCTTCGGCATCCATTCGGCCTTTCTCTTGGGCATCGCTGATAACCCTGTGTTTGTTTTCGACTTTAGGCATCATTTTCCTCTTGAAAATCACCATTGGTCTTAATTTGGTCCATCACCAGCACGCGCCAACAAAACAGTTGCGTGACATTAATTTTCTTCTCTTCGGCGTAATGTTGATCATTCGGTTCCGTGGCATATTGAAGATCAGTGGCATTTTGTCCATATTTCCAGTAACATGTAGTGGGTAGTTGTGTTCTTTGCAAAGTTTTTTAATATAACAGTGTGAAATAGGATGATCTTCAGCGAAATCAACATCATTATTTATCAGACCGGCATCGTAAACTCTGGGGAGTTTTGTGGCCATTTTGATGTTTCAGTTTATCGCTCAAAAGTGAAGGTTATGTTGTTCAGTTTTTCATTTAAACAGTACTAGTGGATCTTGGTCAAGCCTTTTACTTTTCAATCAAAAACCAATGCGTCTTTGTTTTTATGCTAAGGAGGGACGCATGTTTAAAACAATGGATTCCGTGTATAATACTTATCTCAATTTTCGGAGCTGTTTTAGCGAAAAAAAAGTGCGTATTACACATGGGTAAATACGGTAATAGACCTTATTCATAAATGGCGGTCACATTTATAATCCTTTTGTCCAAGTGCAAATTAGCCTACCAAGCCTCATTTTAGAGCAAGAATTCTTTTCAATTCACTGTATGGTATCTAGGCTTGGTAGGCTAATTTGCACTTGGACAAAAGAATTATAAAAATGGTGACCTCCATTTGTGAATAAGGTCTATGTAATGTATAATTAATTTTAATATTATTATCACTTACATGTAAAGGTGCAATTCTCATTTTGATTTTCCTGTTTTGACAATGGTCGTGCTACATGTGAGTCTAAAGTGTACATGTACAAACTAATCAGTGCTATTCACGTATTAGTGCTATTGGTTTCAGTTGCATTGTAAAGTACTTTCGTTAAAACAGGTTACTAGAGTTTATAGATAATACTTTTGTTACATGGGCAATAGGGCTTTCATTCTGATTACTTACATGTAGCTGTGCTATTTCTGGTATACTGTAGTTTTCACAAAGTGATGTATCGGTGTGGCTGATGCGTCATGTATTGGGCAAACTGACTCCTTGCTTGAATGAACTGGGCTGTATGTTATTTGCCTATTTTGAGGATAACGAGTGTATTTAAGTACAACAGTGTACTGTCAGTAGATTATCAGGGCTTCTCAGACACTCCTCAAACACAACTCCACATAATATTTTGCAGATAGTCTGGTAATTACAATGAAAATAAACTTATACCACTGGATTACAATCCCAAGGATGGGAGAGCATGTGACGTCACGTTGTTTTGAGACAAATGTAATGGCTGATTCAACTGATCAAGGAAATTGTTCCATAAAAACTTCAAATTGTGATGTTTCTTTTCGAAAATCCATTTTCAGATTTTTGATCAAATTCCAATGATCAATCACTCCTGTCCCAATCATATGGGGATGGCAAAACCTGTCAATGAGTGAAGCTCAAAAATTGAGCAGAATTTTGAGCTTGAACTACTCAGTGATTTCATCTGGAACAGAATTTGGAGAAATCTGCATTATTTTGTTACTTTATTCCCATGTGATTGAATGGAAATACAAACTGATGGAAAAATCCCAGTATGAGGTTTGCATGGGAATCCGTCAGTCGTGACTCCAGTCACTCCAGTCGTAAAATTAGCATATATGCCCCACTTGCAACATGGCATATCTCTGCTGACCAATACAGAGACTAGTCAGGCAGGCTCCTCTTGTCATGCACAACAGGGCTTGAAATTAACGCATTGACTCCCGGGGGTTCCCCATTGACAAGTAGAATTGTCTGGCGTTAGATGTAATGTTTAAAAAATGACCAGCAGTGTTTTATCGGGTTTAAAAACACGAGGGGTAGCGGAGTGTTTTTAGACCCGATAAGACGTGAACGGCTTAAAAAACATTCCACAAAGAGCGTGTTCCTCTGGACTCAAAACAGTTACTGTAATTCAAGGTGAATATTAGCATACCAGAAAAACAAGCTATGCCTTATTAGTATTCTTTATATAAAGAATACTAATGAGGAGTGTTTTATCAGGATATAAAGCTCATACACGTGACATTTTATAGGTGTTTTGATAGGCTGTTAGGCTCATGAATCATTAATGAGTTTTTTTAAAGACGGTTTAGGCCGCTTTGGGTGTGAAAGGGTTAACAAAAATAATCAAGTCGCAATTTCAAGCCTTGCAAATTAATAATAATGAAAATATTATTATTCATTTTATATGATGTCTCAAGGCCTTACATAATTATACATGTACGGCCTGTCGACAGGTATGTGTAGGATTAATAATGTTAATAGACTTCATGATTAGAGTGTAATGTGAAGTGCTAGGTTTCTACCCCATATGAACCATGTGAGCATTAGCCCTACTAATGGAAATGGGCCCACACAAGGACAGAGAAACCATGTTGGGAATTGAACCCACGACCTTCGGATTAGATTACCGCTACTCTACTGACTGAGCTACAAGGTCAGATGGGAGCAGGCCGTGGGAACTGAAGATGTTAAAGTCACAGCAATGAACATGTACAAGTACAAGGAAGGATTACGTTTTTGCAAACATTGGCCGTGTAGCACTTATATTTGAACAGACTTAACTGATTAGAGTGTAATTGAAGTGCTAGGTTTCTAGTTATATGAGCCATGTGAGCGTTAGCCCTACTAATGGAAATGGGCCCACACAAGGACAGAAAAAAACTCTGACCAGGGTGGTAATCCTTCAAAAACGTTTACAAACGTAATCGTTCCTTGTACTTGTACATGTTCATTGCCATTTTAACATCTTCAGTTCCCACTGCCTGCTCCCGTCTGACCTTGTAACTCCAGTCGGTAGAGCAGTAGTGATCTAGCCCGAAGGTCGTAGGTTCAATTCCCACCCTGGTCAGGGTCCTTGTGTGGGCCCATTTCCATGAGTAGGGCTAATGCTCACATGGTTAATAATGTTAATAGTTTGCTGGGGTACATGTATTTTGGTGTTTAAGTTTTCCTGTTAACAATGAATTATGTTTTTTTCAACTTTAGGCTTTTCCTCTGAAATTGATGAAGATTACGAGAAAACAAGGTTTCACATTGTGGGAAAATATGACAGAGTGAGTTTTATTTCATTCAATCCACACTTTTTGATCCTTCGCAAGAAATACAAGGACGTTGGTGATGGTATGGTCATGGTACAGTTCTGCCTTAAAACAATTACAGAAATTGGCTGTAGCATGCTTGAAAAGTGTGCTTGAGTGCACTTCATTGAGAAAAGCTTTTGTTTTGGATGGCACTCTTTAAACAATAGAATTTGCACTCTCCAACTCAACAGTGTAGTCAGTTACCTTTTGGTGAGATAATTATAAGTAATCTTGATTGTACAGCAAGCTATTAGATGATATTAACCCATTCACCCCTCAGGCATCCTAGGATGCCCCCAGTTGACAGGTAAAATCGTCTGGCGTTAGACAGTAAAATCTCTAAAGTTTCACTCTAAGAATTAAAGGGTTAATGAAGGAGACATACAGCTGTAGGTTTTGACTGATTTATTCGATTCACTGCTCAGGCACCCAAGGTTGTGCCCAGTTGATGAGTAATGTGGTTTGGCATTACACAGAGTAAATTAAGTTGAAGTGTCACTCCCAGGAGTCAATGGTTTAATGAAGGGGGGGGGGGGGGGGACATAGAGCTGTAGGTTTTGACTGGTTAATCGATTCACTCCTCAGGTGCCCTAGGATGCACCCAGTTGAGGAGTAAAATTGTCTGGCGTCAGACAGAGTAAAATCTGTTAAGTGTCACTTCAAGGAGTCAATGGGTTAATGAAGGAACATAGGTTAATGAAGGGACATAGAGCTGTAGGTTTTGACTGGTTAATCGATTCACTCCTCAGGTGCCCTAGGATGCACCCAGTTGACGAGTAAAATTGTCTGGTGTCAGACAGAGTAAAATCTGTTAAGTGTCACTTCAAGGAGTCAATGGGTTAATGAAGGAACATAGGTTAATGAAGGGACATAGAGCTGTAGGTTTTGACTGGTTAATCGATTCACTCCTCAGGTGCCCTAGGATGCACCCAGTTGACGAGTAAAATTGTCTGGCGTCAGACAGAGTAAAATCTGTTAAGTGTCACTCTCAGGAGTTAATAGGCTGATTTAGCAACAGAACGGGAACGTCAGTGGCGACGGTGCGCGCAGAAAAAACACCAATGAGAATTCAGAATAGAGTAGACTCCACTCTTTTCTTCTCTATTCTAAATTCTCATTGGTAGTTTTGCTGCACGCGACGTCGCCACTGACGTTCCCGTTCTGTTGCTAAATCAGCCTAATGGGTTAATGGAGGGAACGTAAAGTGTAGTTTTTAGACTTGTTAACCCATTGATTCCTCAGGCACCCTAGGATGTGCCCAGTTGACAAATGAAATTGTCTGGCATTGGACAGAGCAAAATCTGTTAAGTGTCACTCCCAGGGGTCATTGGGTCAACAATACCATTATTTATAGTAATTTTAAGACTTGTTGTTTTTAGGGTTATGATGAAAATGCAGAGATTGATGACTGGGAGGATGCAAACTTTTTTGTTTACAAAGTGACTGATAGATATGGATTTCTCCAGTAAGAACCCTTTGTTTCACTTTCTCCTTGCCTTTTGAATTTTTCAGCCGCTGTGCTTTTTTCTACTTTGTAGCTAATTAATTGACTGATTTGATTTTTTTTTAAAGCAAAAATCAGATAGCAGAAGAAAAAGATGAGAAGGTGTGTATGGGTGTCAATAAACTACATATTAAACTGTACAATAATTATTATTGTATTATACAGTTTAATATGCAGTTTGTGCTGTTGGACGCAGTATTATTTTATCTATGTACCCCTGTACAGCGCATACATTGTATGTGTAGAAACTTGTTCATTTTGAAGATGTACTGTAACTTAAAGTGTTTATGAAGTAAAAGAAAATGGTTAGTTATTGGTGCTTATAATAAGGGCCTTTTAAAATGAAGAAAGAGTAGTGTTTGCATTTTAAAACTAATTTATCCTGTTTGGGTTCACAGATGATAACTACAGTGTTTATATGTTTTACATTATGCAAAAAATGAGAAAATTGATTAATAAGTGACTATATCAACCCAATGCAACATTTAACTTTTTTTTTTAACTTAACAGCTTCTGACTTTAGAGAGAGAGAGAATCCAAAAATGGGTTAAGATGACGAAGAACTGGGACAAATACATACGTGGAGAAAAGGTACATTGTAACTCAGAAGATGACAATAACTGGTCTGTTAATTGATAAAGAGGCTTATCCCATGAGTATTTAAAGTAAGACATGAGGTTTCCTTTGTTTTATGCACTGCTGTTATTGTTATACTAAAATGCATGTACAGTATCATAAAAACTTGTGTATAAGCCCATCTTTTTGCCGAAATATTGGGCTCAATACCGTGGGTGCTGCTTGTATACGAGACCATTGCTTTCAGAGGGAGGAAACTGGGGAAGCAGGGATGGCACAGTGGTGAGAGCACTCGCTTCCCGCTAGTGTGGTGCTGGTTTGATTCCCCGATCCGGTGTCATATGTGGATTGAGTTTGTTTGTTCTTTACTCTGCTCCAAGAGATTTTTCTCCGGTTTCCCCTCTCCTCAAAAACCAATTATTTGATTTGATTTCATTTGTGCACTACCCCACAGGCTATTCATCTTTAAACATCATCGTGTGAAAATGAAGCTCTATTATCATTATTGTTGTTGTTGTTGTTGTTGTTGTTATTATTATTACTATTATTATTATTGTTATTACTATTATTAGTTGTAGTAGTAGTAGTAAACTGGCTGGACCGTATGTTGTCAAAATAGCAGAACTACTGCACTACCGCAGGAAAAAATTACAGTAATTCACAAATTTAAGATTGCTTGCTTGAGGCCTTACATTCTGCATAGGGCAATGGTCGATACCGCTTATTATCTGGGTAAAGAAAACTTTCAAGCGAGTGGATGTTCGAATTGATTGTGAAGAACAACTGTTTTGTGAATTTATCACAACAGATTATTCATTGGTCCTTTGAGGAAAGGAACCGCAAACCGTGTGCATTATTTCGTCAAACTGAGCTACAATACTCACACTTGACATCCGACTTGCTTTTTCAATACACACACATGAGTTTGCCTCACTTGTCCAGTTTATTTTTCGAGAGATCAGTCAAGCAACAAGTTCATTATTTTTCTTGACTCGAAACTCGAAAGACTCACTCACGAGTTGCAACGAAACTCGATTATCTAAATTTTCGAGGATCGAGAAGCAAGTCTTGAGTTGAGTTTTGCGACTTGTGAGTGATTGTCAACTTACCTTAGAGTGGTACTGTACCTACATTTACACAAACAAGTGGACGACGACAACAACAACAACAACAACAACAACAAAATGCTGGCTGACATTGCAAAGAGCAATCAACAATTACTCTGTCAAACTTTTCATTGGTTTTTTCCCATTTCCTTAGAGGTAAAGTTTCTCGCGACATGTAGCTCATTGCTATGAACACGCCTTGTCCTGGCAAAAAAACTGCCAAGAGAAGGAAGACCTCCATTACATTTCCTTGAGTAAAGATAATATTTCCCTATCAATGGAATGTGATTGATCAAGAGAAAAATAATCTTCCATTTCAAAATTACCAAAAATTAAATCAGTTATTTGTAACGATGTAACACAAATATTGTTGTCTCTAAGCCAGGACAAGATGTTTTGTATCGTTCCCTGCGTGTTTTTTTCCGTTCAAATTTCATCCTTTCTATTCAAATGTGGGCTTCAAGAATTAGGGAAATAGATAAAGATAAGCTTTTGAAGGGTATTTTAAGACTTATTAACTTCTTAAGGTGGCTGCAAATACATTGCATTATATTTTGGCAAGTTGTAACATCACAAACAACAGCAAACAAACAACTTTTTTTCCAGAGTGCTTATTTTAAGTTTTTTTTTTTCAAAATCATGCTTTGAATTTAGGGGTGCGGCTTATACGTACATCAGTTTTTACGGTATTTACACAAATAAATGGCACCCTGTAAGCATTAAATTAAGGTTTCATTTACCTTTTTCTCTAAAACCCTTGATCCTTTGGTCGCCAAAAATGGAAGTAAGCAAGTTAACAACACAAACTTTGCTTTTTTCATAGTTAAACCGACGTATATGCCGTTTCCATGGCAACATGAATAAATATAAACATGCCTTTAAAATCGGTTTTGTTTATTTGTAGAAAATCTGGTTGTTAGATTTTCTTTATAATTTGCATGCAACAAGCTTGTATCAAAACACTTTCTTCAATCATTAGGAAAAATAGTACAGATAGCGGAAGCATTGAGCAAGTAAAATGATTGCTGTACTGAAGCCATGTTTATGATTTTTGTAATCCTTGCGCGTGCTGCATTGCGTTAGCAAGAGTGCGCGCGAAAACTGTGTTCGGCCACCTTATAGGGGACATAGTTTGTGAGTGGATGTGGGGATTACTAACCCATTAACTCATAGGGTTATAATGGGTTATAACAGCTCCAAAGTTCAGCCCTATGTGTGGCCACACCCAACCATTTTTATTAAATTTATTCAACTTCTCATTGATGTGGCAGAGTAGTAAATTTCAACCCTTTTCCAAAAACTTATTCTTTTCCTTGTTTAGTTAAGAAGACGAGTATATAAAGGAATTCCTAACTCAATGAGAGGAGAAACATGGAAAAAGCTCCTGGGAGTTGATAAAATTCCAAATAGAACTACAGTGTATGAGGTATGATTGGACAGTTATATTTATCAGTGAAAGTGCTTAAGAAGGTTGATTGGTTCAGTTTTTAGGACCTCTTTTGGGTTTTCTGGAAAAAAAAAAACCCTAAAACATCTGTGTAGTTACATGTATTATTATCGTTTCGCTTACCTTGTTTTCTAAGGCCGTTTTGCCATTGAAGGTACCTTGTTTTTCCAATTTTATTCATGCTACTGTGTGAATGAACTGGGACTGAACAAGAACAAGTTCGCAGATGGCCTGTCAGTTTAAAGTGCCAAATTTTGACTACACTGTACAGATGTATTCATGTGTAGTGTTTATTTTTTCCATATTTACTTTGTAGCTTGTAGCTTGCTGGTAATCAAATACAGTCACCAGGTCTATTGTTGGCACTTTTGTGTAGTAGTAAAAGGTGTAACCCTGACTCGTTTATGTTTTAGTCCATGAAAAGAATTGCAAGAACACAGTCTCCAGATATACGACAAATTGACCTTGATGTCAACAGAACATACAGAGACCACATCATGTTTAGAGATAGATACGGAATCAAGTAAGTAAGACCCTCGCATCGTAAATGAGAGATGAAAACTTGATGGTTATTGTTGTTTAATAATATTATCTCAAATTGCCTTCTTTTTTGTTTTCAGACAGCAAGCCCTGTTTCATGTTCTGGCTGCCTACTCAATGTACAATGTGGTAAGCTTTCTTTTTGTGGAAATAATGAAATAAGTTGACCCCAAGGAGGCAGCGCAGTTAGGGTGCTTGCGTTGAGGTCTGGGGATCGCGGGTTCAAGACCGGTTCTAACCTCATTGAGTCCCTGGTTCAACTTAACAGCTGCACTTGTACTTTAACTGGTTTGCCTCTGGGTTTTCCACAGTTGTTGTTGTTGGTCTGTTCTGTCATTTCATTGGTTGAATTTCGTTTGCCCAGGGAAGGCCTTAGATGGGAAATGGTCAATTAAGTGTGCATTGTAATATTACTTAACAATTATTCGCCGAAGGCGAAGTGATTATCGGTGAATATCCATCGAGACGAAGTAGAGGTGAATATTCACCGATAATCACTGAGCCTGAGGCGAATAATTGTTTTAGTATAAATACACAGGTGATTATTTCAAAAAAGAGAAAAAAAAAAACATTTCAACGCGAAATCATCTTCACTTACAGTGGCAAAACGACTACTGGCAGCCATTTTGTCCGTCCAGGTGATTATCGGCTGATAATCCGAGATAGCGAGCCAATGAGAGCGCGCGATTTTGTATAATCACCTGTGTATTTATACTAAAGTATTATATTGTACTACAAAGGTGCCATTATACCTTCAACTTTGACTTGCAGGTCTTCTTTCATTCAGATTTCATGTGTTAGAAAAATCTCAAAGGATCAAGGATTTGACTACATGTCCTGGCCATCTCAGATTAATTTGGTGTCTACTGAAGTATGCTAATTATAGGCAATCGTCATGTTAAAGTTTGCAGACGAATTGGGAAAATTGGGAGTGTTTCCTTTTTCCAAACACGTCTTTCATGTCTAGATACTTGTACATGGAGAAAAATAACGTAAATGAACAGTCATTGTTGATTTTTTTCACAGTTTTTGCCTCAGAATGTGAGTGGCAGGGGAAAAAGTACACAGATTTGCTTACCACTTGAAAATTGTCTGTTTTCTTGCAGGAGGTAGGATATTGTCAAGGCATGAGTGGAATAGCAGCATTGCTTCTTATGTACCTTAACGAAGAGGTGAGCTTGTCAGTGGTATTTTTGTGTTAGTCATGATTTGTCATGTGTGACAACTTTCACTTAAATGCTTTTGTTTTAAGAGGAAAGGTTATCATAAGAGTCAGGTAGCGGGTGGAACATGACACTTGTAGATAGCTTATTACTTATTAGCCACTTGAGGGTCACATTTCTCTCACAATAGTTTGTAATAATTTTTTGACGTGTCATTTGTCTAAACTGGCTCACTTTTGGCGATTTTTTATGCATCTGAGTAACCATACATTTAACCTCAACATGCAGGAAATGCTTCTGCTGGGATAACAAAATTTAAGACTTGGTGTTGAGGGTCCACCTTAGCAGGCTTTTTCCTCATAGTACACTGATCCAAGGTTTAAGAAAGAAAAAAAGACGTACTGCACAACCGTTTTCTCGATAATACCGTCTTGATAAGAATCTTAAGATTTGAAATTTACCCAAAGATTTGAAAGTTGCCTATACGTGAAAGATTTGTTCAGAAATGCTCATTTATGCATTCTCCTAAACGGGTTTTTTTTTTCTTTGCAAAACAGTGCGATTTTTGTAACACTCGGTATTTTAACTGGTCTTTACAACTTACACATGTGCAGTGTACATGTATTATTAACATTTGAAGTAGCCAGCTCAGAAAAGAAAGAGGTCAGCCGTTTATGAGAACCTTGAATGCCCAATTTCATGTGTGCGTGTTTAGTCCAAAGGCTTGTGCATAATAATTATAATCTATTTCCTTTAGGATGCTTTTTGGGCCTTGTCAGCTCTTCTCACTGACAAGAAGCATGCAATGCATGGTAAGTGCATGTACCTACTCTAGACAGAGGCAGTTCAAGATGGATAATGGAAGTTAAATAGGCTTTACGACCTTGTTTCGATTAACATTTACCATATACTCTTAAGTAGATGTTAACCCCCATGTAGCCTTTTATTTGATGAGGCAGAACTGACTTGTTGTTTCGAGGGAAGGGATAGCGTTGTGGATGTGTTGGGACCACCCTAATCCTCCAAAAGACGCTTAGTCTCTAAGCGAGGCTGAGCAGGGCTTACGCCTTCAGGGTTTGAAATACCATCTCCTCGCAGGTTGTTCTGTTCACAGAAAGTCAAGTGTTATTCACGTACTAATGTGACTCATTTGACAAAGCAGAACTGGCACTTCTTGTTTCATGTACTAATTTGATCTTGCTACGATATTATCTTCACAGGTTTTTTTGTTCCTGGTTTTCCAAAGCTGCTAAGATTTCAAGAACATCACGATAGGATTTTAAAGAAACTTTTGTCAAGACTTTTTAAGAATTTAGTAAGTGTTTGATATAAAAGGATTAAGTTAACTTTATTTTTATCGCAGTAAATCAGGGGCTTCATTAGTTGCCTCCTGGCGTAGAAAAAGGTGAGGTTAAACTTCACTCAAAGTAATGATCGCGCAAGTGCCATGCACTGATGTAGAGTTGACTATTCCTCGTTCGGATGCAGTTCACTAGTATCTTATTATTATTATTTTTCATTTACTTAGGAAAAAGAAGGATGCCATTCAAGTCTTTACACTCTTAAGTGGTTTATGCAGTGTTTCCTCGACCGAGTACGTAGTCTTTGTTACTTTTGTTGATTTGGTTCATCCAGGAAGTAGAAAGGGAAGGGTAACCCATTCGCACCTCAAACGCCCTAAGACGCCCCCTCCCCCCCCCCCCCCTCCCCTTATCCCCCCGCGGGGGGAAGAGTTGACTATTTCTCGTGCGAGGGACGGGCGAAACGACAACGGAGAACTCAGGCAGGATCTCCGTAAGACAGGCCAAATACAAAACATAGGAGGAGACTAGTCGGCTATTGGTGGAGTTTAATTTGAGACCCGAGTATAAATCTATTTGTCTCAAGGAGGAGCCCATCAGATGGAAACTGTATCTTTTATACTACGTAGGCCTCGGAATCAACCCTCTCTTGAATTAAGTTATTAACTTAAAAAACCTCTCGTGGGGGTTTCGAGATCAAAAGCCCAATCAAAACAGAGCTATGAGAGTGCTATTGTTTTACGTCATATAACCCAAAAAACACGCATCACGTTGGAACGTTTTTTTTTCTTGGCGTTTCTCCGTGGAAGTAGGGAGCTTAAGCAAGCGCGTTTTTGAGACGCGGACGGCAACCCGAAGTAAGCTGTTTTCCCTTTTAACTTGTCTTCACACAACCACATTTATATTGCTAAGTATCTTTTCTCCATTAGAGATGATTAGTATAAAAATCTGGGAGACACCACTGTCCCGGCTCACAAATGTTCTTTTCCGGTTGCCGTCCGCGTCTCAAAAACACGCGTGCTTAAGCTCCCTCATATGACAATTTTCGCGGGAAAAACCGTTCTAAAATTAGATATACTCGGGAAAAGGTTGACTCAAGGAATAAGTGCCGATAGAGGCTCCATTTGATGGGCTCCTATCTCTAGATTAGGATGCGCATCCAGCCCATTATCCAACATAATGCTTCAGTGAACAATCCTCTTAAAAAGGTAATTTGCCCCGTAAATGAAACACTGGTTGTTCAGGCTAACGTCCTCGCGCGAGGATTACTTTGTGAGAATTCGTATACTGCTTGCGTAGCGTGGCACGTGACGTGTGATAATTGTGAGAGTTCGAATCCTTTTGTGTCCTGCAGACACCATTTACCCTGACGCTAAGATTGTGGGACATTTTCATGCTGGAAGGAGACCGATTGCTGACTGCGATGGCTTATAACATCATGAAAATGCATCGAAGTGAGTGTTTTAATCAACCTCGACTCCTTACAGTAACCATGTAGCTATCGTTCGGTTGTTCTGTAGCGGAGAAAGATAACAGCACGGTTTGAATACCCTGCGAACAGTCAACAGAGCCTTTCTTAAACCTAAAGGCAGTGTTAAAGAATGACTTTTATGAGTTAAAACTCAGTACATGTAGCATTTTCATTAATGGCTCTTAAGCCATACGAAAAGAAAACTGTACTTTTTGCGCTTATACAGCGATTGGTCATTCATTTGCAGATTTGTTAAGCCTTAACCAAAGGGGTTCTTTGGTCCAAGCACAAAAGCACATAATTAAATTAGCCGATTATCACTAAAAACGAATTGGTGCATTCAGCAAAGCGTTGGAAAACGTGCTAGAGTTAATCACAACGAGGTTGACTTTTGCCCCTGATTAGTTGATTGGCAATGTAATGCGTAATTTTCAGCCAACTGCCAACCGGATCTGAAGAAATAGGGAATAGCACATTTACTTCCGGCTGGAAAGAGCCTTTTTGGCTTCCACTATCGCACTAGACCAGTCAAATGCTAACTATTGCGTTTTTACGTTCCACTTTAGAAATTTTTGTCAAAATGGGGCTGGAAGAAGTTGTCCAGTTTCTTCAAGAAAAGATGCATGCCTACCCGTACGATGACGATGAAGTTATAGACATGCTCCAAGCCACCATGTTCGAGTTAAAACGTTTGGGACTAGACACACCGCCAGCGCCTTCCAAGGAGGAATTCCCATCCCTTCCACCCGGTGCATCGCTTAAACGAGGCGTCTTTCAAACTGCATCTGCGCGTGCAAGGAAAAATAAGGAAAAAGACAAAATTATCCACGTTCCTATGGATAGACCGCCGTCTCCTGCTTCTCCGGAAATTTCTCCACTTCGTGGGGTCCCGACTAACTTGTCTCATTCCCCTCATATCAATCGAAGCGTGACCTCAGTGTCGACATTCGCTGAAACCCCGACGGAACACCGAAGTCAGGCTTCGGTTTCTACGATAATCGAAATTCAACGCCATCCTCCTCACGGGTTGCGAAGTCCGCCGAGATACCGAGAGGACCCGAGTAGGCGCATTGTACAAGATGACGCGCGTTGGTTGGACCATCGGAAGAGTGACGGACATAGCGTGGATGTTTTACGATATCAGTCCCCGGACAACAAAACGATGTTCCGATCCGAAACTGTTCTTTCGTCGACGGATGGCTCTGTTGACGGTAGCGTTCGGCGGAAACCAGTCACCGACAGTGCGTACAATACAATGACGACATTTCGACCGATCAACGGAGACGTGGATGCGCTTGTGATGGCTTCTAAGCCTGGCGGCTCGCCGATTTGGAAACATCACACGAACGATCATCAGGTCACTTTAACTTTTGTTTAATGATGTACAGAGAAAGATAAAAGTGAAAAACGGCAGTTTTAGCGCGCTTAACTGGAAAATTGTGGGAAATGCCAACGGGATCCTCTCATACCCTCCCCCCAAAAATGTAGATAGAGTATTTCAGGCTCCAAGAAGGTGAAGTTGCATTCTCTTCCATGTCGTTTGACTGGATTAGGCCAGCACAATTGAATTTGGGAATTCTACATAACCCGAAGACCGTCGAGTACGAATCACAGGCTTAAAGGCTGGAACCATATTCAGTAAGACTGTTGGTAGCGCTTCACTTTTGCTGCGGTGTTTAAATGTAATTATTGTTTATAGCAGTTCTTAATTATTGTATTAAAATTACTTTCTGCTTTATTAATACAATAGTAATGGAGTAACGGGAAAACGTAGTATTCTCAAATTATCTTACGGCTAAAGAGAGGTTTTCAATTTAGAGAGTACATTTTCGTACTGGTTTGGTTTCGAAGTGCTAGGCGAAGTGATTGGCTTAAAAGGCTGGCGCCAAGTTTTCATCAATTTGTAATTCGAAGCCAAAGATACGCTAATTGTGATTGCCTCCCTTTTTTCCAGCGCTTAATGTCGTCTGCACAGATTTGCCTTGCGTCATGATTGGCTCTTTTCATTGTCTGCGTTAACTTGTGATTGACCGAAGGAATTTCGGTTTCGTGTCCATGATTGAAAACCGCTCTATAGCACAAGGCACCGTTATGTAGAGTCATCAAAACATACGAATACAGGCTGGTAATTTTAATGATTTCATATAACTCTGTTTAATAACCTAAAAATGATCATAACTATTTTAACACAAATTTTATCGTAGAGATTGAGAATATCATGCAGGATGCATTTTCTTCCTTTTAAAAGGTAGTGCCATGAAAGGATAGCGATTTATACGATCGGGACTACAGATTTAGATTGGGAAATTTATCATTATAATTATACATTGTAAGAATGGATTATGGTTTGCTTTCGTTGATTGCTTTGCAGTATTTTTATCGCGAGGTTTCACTTATGCCTCTAATCGGGAATGTTCAACGTTCAAAAAGAACACTTGCCGAACTGTAAATAAGTCATTGAAGTTTTCCAAAATTCGTATTTTAATTTACCCTATGTGATTGTACACTGCAAGGAAACTTTTATTTTCCATATTTATTTACAATTCCTCTGAGACACTCAGCTTGCAATTTCTAAGACCTCGTTGCATTAAATAATCACGAACTAGTAGTCGAACGGCTAAAATTGTCGATGCTAATCAGATCCTGTGATTTGACTTTGTGTACTCTTCTTTTTAAATAGCATCAAGTCTTTATTTTTTTACAATACAACGCAGGCAATTTAATGTTTTTATACAATGTTGAATTTTTAGTTGAACAGAGGAGGTGAGAACTACGTAATATTAAATAGACAATACGGAATGCTTCTCGACTTTTGATCTGTGTTAGTACCAATGTTTGTTTTTTTGCATTTACTTCTTAAATGTGACATCCCAGTTTTCTTGCGATTGAGGGGTGTTTGTTCAATATATCTGAAGTTATACTGTGATCATCATGGGTACGCCTTATTGCCCTAATATATATATAATTTTCACATATTCATAATATATTCCATATAAAGCCGTGATGCAACAAAGGAACACGATTTTACCGATATTTCCTTAAAGAGTACTGAATCATTGGCTCGAAAACTTAAAGTAATTAATTTGATCGAAGGATTGGTACAACCCACAAACGCTAATTTTCCCCGTTTTACAACCTCACCCTTCAGACGACAGGTAATTAGTGAGGTAGAGTCTTATAACGTTACTTTCAAATGCTGAATTCAATCCCAACGCTGCAATATAAACTAATCGCATTTTAAAGCATTTCTGGTCTCTGACATATCCTTCACCAACAACGAAGGAAAGTGTCTAGTTTGCGTGTTCTTGTCAGTACCTTTGCTATCTGCACTTCTGGTTTTCTACTAGCCTGTCCTTTAAAAGTGAGATTATCTAAACTGTCTTTGTGCGTATTTTTTTTTTCTGCTTAATGAATTGATGTAAGGCACTTGCTGGGAAGCTCTTAGCGGCCACAGAAGCTAACCGCGAACACCTGCACTATTTTTTTTTCTTTCCATACTGTCTTGGCTAAAGTAGCTATATGAATACTCAACTTCTATTTTGGAGACAATTTCTGCACTTTAGGACCTTTTGAGGTTTCTTGACAGACTCGACGACGCATGCTCAGTGGCACTCGTTGCACGCCTCTTCACCTGGGGGCTCAAATAACCACTGGACCACGCTAGGAGACAAGGCAAGTGTACTACATCACGCACGTTCACTTAACCCTCTCTCGTAGCACAGGGTCTTAGCTCTTTAAACGAGTAACCAATTTTACTAACAGCCAGCGAGTTTCATTGGTTAGTCGCTTTTCATGTCATTTCGAATTTTCTTTGAGATTATACGCGCGCTTATGGCAGACTTGAGTGATGTAAAGTAAAGTTCGGCAGACACTCGAGATCACACCGATTTAATTTTCTTCGTTTCAGTCGTTGGCTGGCTTTACATTTATGATTAGTTTTCTGTATTTTACCGCCGTTTCCTCCTTTGTCGTTACATGACAAAGTTGTTCAGTTTTCTCTTTTATCGGGACGAACTGATTTAATAGTTTTAAGTAATATAACAAAGTTAAGGGTGTTCTTTTATGATTTTTTCACGAGCTCTATTTTTTTTCTCCCTTTTCTTTTTTTCAGAATTCCAGTCGGCGGAGTCTGCGCACTAGCGGCACCGGAAGTCAATCGAGTATAAGCAGCGTGAACAGTCAATTCAGTTTGCAAAATGTCACGTGGGAAGCGTCCAAGACCAATCTTTTCGGTATAACAGAGCTGTGAAGCGCGTACTGAGCTCCCAACTCGTGACCAAACGGATATATTGAGAGTGCGATTGAAGGCTTCCTGTGGAAATCTTTTATTTTTAATAATCAGGAAGTCAATTCCATTTGAAACCTGAAGCTCCGAAGACAACATGGAAATCGCGCATCCTAAGATCCACCCCAAATCTCGGAAAATGAAACATTTTGAAATGAAGGGCGGCAACGAATAGGGATGCCTTCGTCTTATCAGTATTCCTGGATGCTCTTTATTTGCATTGACTAGTCTGATCTTTTAAGTGTTATACACAGGGCACCAGAAAGCGCTGTCCAGGAATTGCAGAAGGCCACAGACAAGTGATCCCCGTTCGTCGCTGAAAAAAAGCCAGCGTTGAAGCTTTTTTTCATGTTGGTCATTTTTCCAACCGTTCGATGCAATGCGGGTGATTATCCTTTTGGAGGTCACGAAAGACCTTCTTCCCTTCCCCTTCCCTGGTAAAAGGCCTGATACTTAGATAATGGGATTAATAATTATTTATTAAAACTTTTGCAGAGATTTCGCCGAGTCTGAACGTAAAATGTCTAGTATCTTGCAGGCAAAAGTACTTTGTTGTTAAAACACTGCAGAGTTGACAATTTTATTCATTGGCGTTCACCTTTTTAATCTCGCCGCTTTTTAATGCAGCTCAGTCTTAGCCTCTTTTGTCAGTTGTATTTTTAACTCGGTTATTATAGTCACAGTTATTCTAATTTTGATTTCTAGAAGATTATTTTGTATTGATTGTGAAGAAGTTGCCTAAAATATGGTTTATTCGCTGGACAGATGTCTGTCACAAGATGCAATTATCCGCTCCTGAAATCTTGTGACCTTTTTGTATTTCAACCTTGTGTTATTTAAAGCTCACCTGACATAACAAGTAAACGTTGTACACTTTTAATACCCCCTCATTCCCTTTCTTTTGTAGTGAGTGTGCTGAAATTGCTTAAAATGAATTGTTCTTGAAAAACAAATTGTTGGGGACTTCTCCGGACTCGAGTTACCTTCATTGAGTTGGGGTTAGCCTGCTCGCCCCTAGCCCCTCCTACGAACACACTCTAGGAGACACCCCTTCCCCTCGCGTGACCAAGCCCTAAGAGTGTCTGCGTGGGAGGGTAGCTCGCCCCACGAAGAGAGAGAGCCTGTTTGCGGGCTAAATTGGAGTACATATTCAAAGATACTCGAGTTTCAGACTTTCTGACCCTTCAATACGTTTGTCTACAAAATTTGCACCTCAAAGAACAGTAACGTTAAGTTGCAGAGGGAGAGAATCCAAAAGTGCCAACGCATCTCTGACACGAAATTCTTAGATCCTTGACACGAGGGCTTTATGTCTTCTTTTATTGCGAAACTCGTTGACGTCACTATACCGAAGAGAAAGAGACAATATCGTACTAGTTACAGTATCGATCCAAAAAACGGTATCGGTCCATCTTGTTGTACGATTTATAAACGAAATGCTGCGTTTTCCTATACTTTAGCTGTTGATAGATTGTAAAATGCTGTAATGTTTGACTGCGTTTTTCACATTGCTTGTCCGAGTCGACAGTACTTGGCAATAGGTCAAGGCGATGTTTATAAAGGTTTCCTGGAAAAGAAATATCAGGGACGGAGGATCGGGGATCGTGGACTAATAATATGATAATGATAACAACAATAAGAAGAAGGAGAACAATCGGGATGAGAAATGCATTCTCATTGATGTGGATATACCCTCTGATAAGTCCAGTCCCTCTTATGAGTCCATCAGATTTTCAGAAAGATAGAAATCCCCACAGGTGAAGACAACGAAAATTCGATCTCGTAAACAGCCAGTGAAGACCAAGTTTTCTTGTACACAAAATTATACTTCTTGGTATTCGTGGTTATTTCCCCTCGTTCATCATATTTTTTTTTGGTTTTTTAAAGAGTGGTTATAAACAGTCTTCGGCTGCCCACGGTGGCACTTCAAGTAGCTCGAGTAGGTCACCAGTTGGTGACTACAGCCGGCTGAGGAATTATCAACAGGAAAATGAAGAGGCACTTCAAAAGGGCCATTCACATTAGCAAGGGACGGTCAATTTAACACCGGGGTTTGCCTGCAAAATGTGTTGTGATGTATTGTCACGTTATGTGGAAATTTACTCCCTTTTTGATGCAGTCTCTGGAAACAATGTGGTGTATTCCAGACTTGTACTTGTTCTTGTTTTATTAGAAAAAGCTGTAGTTTGGCTTGTCATCATACTCGATCCTTGATCATGGATCCTTAATCCTGGATCCTGATTTTCCAGAAAACTGCATACAAAAGAAAACCGCAAAGGATGTGTTATCACGTGTCAGAGCGTTTGTAAAAACGTCAAAACCGGAATGAAAACAAGGGAAAAGTCTTGCAGTGATGGTCAGAACTCTTCAGAGGAACCCCTGACATATTTCTCTTCGTAGGGTCTCGATTCGTTTCGGCAAAGATGACTGATGACCTGATCTGATCATGTAGGACCATGAAGCGTGGAACGCCTTTCGATTTTTGCACAGTCACCGTACATCCGGTGTTCCACTTTCATTCTTTCGAGAAGGTGATTCAGATATTCGTAAACAATGATTTAATCTTTGTCTTGTGATTCTACTTTGACTTTGCCAACTAAATTTAAACCGCCTGGTAAACGGCCTGGTCTAAAAGCAGCGAAATGGCGTTCGTTGTAAACGTTTGCCTGTTTGTGGTGGTCATTCTCTTAAGCTTGTGTTGGACTCCAAGTCGTACAGATGCTCTAGGGAGAAGTTCCTTCGGCCTACCAAAAGGAGTCAATGGTGGTTACGGTTGCCTTGTCTGTACTGCAGTGGTTGCTCTTACCGAACAGATAAGCGACGTTCACAACGAAACGTTCGTCAAAGCATACGGCAAGCTTTGCGAGTTTCTTCCCGTTCTCTACAGAAATGCTTGTGTTGCACTGGGAGATTTCTATATACCACTGGTTATTGACCTATTAACAGAGAAATTGTCAGCGGATGTCATTTGCAATGCACTTTCTCTTTGCTATCAAGAGAAAGGGCAACCATATTGTCATGCTTTTCCTTCAAGAAGACATTTCCGAGGCGACGTTTTACAACCCAAAAAGAAGGTGTTCTCGAAACTGTTCGACGAAAACGAGAGTTTTTATGGATCGAAAGTCCCCGCAACTTTCAATCCATGTTCTCTTCCTGGTGTGAATGAACTATGTGATCTGTTAAATCATGTTTTTAAAAGTGATTTGCCTCTGGTAGATTTAGATAATGATACCTACAGTGCTTTTCTTCAATCTTGGAGAGGTTCGTCCTGGCGAGGACGAGATTGTGATGATATTAATCACTTGCATCATCCAGGAACAAAGCCAAGATACAGTGATGTAATTTTTGACTCTAACTGCAATGGTATTCATGGCATACACCGCAGTGGAATGCCATTTGAAGACTTGTTTTGCAAAGGTTGGTGTTCCAAGTGGCTTTGTCACATTCTCAGGTGCCGTTAATCGCTCCCCATTAACCCTTTGACGTCCAAACCGGCCTAAACCGGCCAGACTTGGTATTTTACTCCGTCTAACGCCAGAGTATTTTACTTGTCAGTGGGGAACCCCTGGGAGTTAATGGGTTAACTAACCCTCAACTTACCCAACCCCTTTTGTTAAGTGAGTAAATTACCAGCAAATTTTAATTACTGAAGGGGTTTAGGGGTTAGGGTTAGGGTTAGACGTATTTCCGGTTGTCGCTTCTCTCTGCCCGCGGAGAGAAGCGACAACCGTAAAATACGGGAAGGGGCATCCCTATCCAAGAAGTTTCGCAAGGCAATATTGGTTCCCTCCAGTGCCATTTAGTTCATAATTTTTGGCATTGTTTAA
>NC_090885.1:23572962-23575462 GCF_036669925.1 Montipora capricornis | reverse complement strand
TGTGAGTTGTAAATCTCTCTGTTTGGTATCCGTTCTGCATCAGGCAAAACCTTTCAAAGAAATTTGTCCCTTATACATGCTAAAGATATACAATTTCTTTGTAGGAATGGGTAGAGAAAGGAGGCAAAGTGTATGAGCTAATTGAACCTGTGGATGGATTTCACCCAACAATGAAAGCAGAGACACTTATGGCCGATGCATTGTGGAGAACTATGGAGTCCAAGATTCCCCATGTACTTGGAAAAGTCAATCCCTATAATTTTCAGATTAGGCTAGTTTTTGGAGATCAAGGTGGTTATTGAGGTGGAAATAAACTATTTTCAAAATATCAATATGCAGCTTGATAGTGAGGCGGAGAGGACAAAAACAATAGAAACTAGTTGCAAAGAATGTGAAAGATATTAGCGATACTATGCGCTTAAACAACACGTCACGAACTCTCTTTCTCATGACGACAACACTTTACCATTATTAGGTCTGATTATTATTGCGACAACCGCCGAAACAACACCACAACTTTTTTATCAACTCATCCAGTT
The DNA here is from genome assembly GCF_036669925.1 of Montipora capricornis. Classification (NCBI taxonomy): domain Eukaryota; kingdom Metazoa; phylum Cnidaria; class Anthozoa; order Scleractinia; family Acroporidae; genus Montipora; species Montipora capricornis. Next base: position 23,574,923 of record NC_090885.1, on the reverse strand, counting down.
CACCGTTTATGTCAATTGAATGATCTTATTAATACACAAGACAGAACTTTGGTGAAATCAGTGACCGTAATTCTTAAATTCGTGTTGGTTATCGCGATCATTCTGATCATTTTACACAACTATGAGGAATAACGAACTCGCCTATGATGGTGATCAAATTCGCCTACGTAGGCGAGTTCACCAGTGGGCGTAGGCGAGTTGGCGTAGGCGAGTTTGAACGTAGGCGAGTTGACCGGATACCGATAAGAATGTAATAAAAAAGGGGCGTCACAGTGCTCGTTTCCATGGTACGACGCTGACGAATAGAGCGTTTTCATGTGACGTCATGGCGGCCATGTTGGTGTTCCAAAACAAAGAAGTTGGCGGCCATGATGGTGTCTAAGAATTGAACTCTATTTCTATGCAAATATTTTCCTTTGTTTTAGTAACCCAATATGGCTGCCGGTCACGTGAGTGAAAACGCTCTATACGACTATTTAAGCCACTTTGACAACTGCCATGCATCCCCAATGTTGGACAAATTTGGCTGGATTTTATACATGTAATCCATGATATAACGCAGAGCCTGGTGTCATTCTATGGTTAATTCACATACGCACCCGAAAAATGTATTTAAATGCATTTGTGAGTACTTAACACTGCAAAATAGATTTAACTTGAATGTGGGCTGTTCGACTCGTAATGGAGTTACAATTTGATAAAATTTCCAAAAAGAAAAACTGGCCTTTGATTTTTGCTGCTGCGGATTATTTTTTTTACGATTCCATGAAGACACCGTTCTCAGCAAAAATGTGAAATTAAAAAATGGGATCATCGTACTCGTCCAGGACTCAATAGCCATTCCTTGACGGATTATGCGCAGTAGGGTTGCGCAATGCAAAACCAGGGAATCACCTTAAGTTCGGATTGTATGTTTATATCATGAAGGCGATCACATTTGTGGCTGGATGCTTTTTACAGTAATTATTTAGGATTCACTAGAAACAACGATTTTAGGTTGGTTGCGTCGAGCATTTTTGTTTTCTGTTAGAAAAACTTATGTATTGATGAACTTAATTTATCAATCCCAACAACCAATGTGAATGGGCCTTATTCGCACGGCGGCCATATTGGCCATAGTTAATAGATTTCGTACCCTGAGCCCCGAGGTGAAATGCTCGGGAACGAGTTTCGGTGGGACAAAACAATAGTTTTCAGCTGAGTTTTCAATCCTTCGACACTCAACATGGCCGCCGTGTTAGGCACCAGGTGCTCCCCACAGATTGTCAATGCAGGGAAGTCTGGTAATGACTATTTCCAGGAATTACCAAGTTTCAACCAAAAACTTTGATTCTAAACAGATTTCGTGAAATGAAAATGTTATTTAATTTTTTTTAAATAAAGCTGCTTTGCATAGTTAAACGCATCACCAGAAATCATTTGTAAAAGGTGTGAAATTTCCGTAATGAAGGGGTCCTATTGTCAATAATAACGTCTGGGTGGATAACAGAGCACCTACACTATACCAGGCGGTAGCTATAACGAGAAGTTTTTCGCAATCTCCCTCCTCTCCCCCAAAAAAGACTAAACAAGAGGTTGACACTGAGTACGAGGTACGCTCTTTCACTGAATTATTGAAAAAGGACCTTAAGAGTTCACCGTCTAAAGTTCAATTCCCAGTTAATCCTACAAATCAACGCTCTCTTTCCTTTCCTTTTTGTGAGTTACTTGCCGAGTATAGTCTACTCGTCTGACCGTATGACACAACGCTAGCCGCGTGGAAGGTTACTCCCTACTCGAGCAGTTCAAAGCTCCATATGTTTTTGTATTTTTGCGTCAGGATCTTACTGTTCATGAACGTCATGTACACGACTTCGCCTGTCCTTGTTTAATAAGCAGTCTGGGGAAGAATCCAGTGGGTACAGACCTCTGACGTCGTTTGGGTTGTATTTAGGTCCGCAGCAACAGTCTGTATCACAGTT
>NC_090885.1:23555462-23567962 GCF_036669925.1 Montipora capricornis | reverse complement strand
ACTCCTGGTAACTTATACAATGGAAGAAGCACGTTAGGGGATCGAGCTCGAATGCGGCATATATTATCCCAAGAGCTGCTCAGTCCGGAAACGAAACACTGCTTATTTTTTGTTTTCCAGAAGCGAAACGTATCTGTTTTGACTTCAGGATGAACTATTTACACAATGAGGTTGAGTGGCCAATCAAAACAGAGTAATTGAAAAGCTAAACATCTATGAGATGCAAGAACAAACTTGCAAACACGTGAACCTGAATAATCGCAAATCAGTCATAACGCTGACAAACACAAACGCGAAGGAAATGGTTAATATATTTGAAGTTTTTTACTATCTGAATGATTTTGGGTTAGACTAAAGCGATATATTGTTGAAAGATTTTTTGTGTTAATGAACCCGAAAATGGCCCGTAGTTTCGGGACTTTCGAGAAACGGGCCCTTGACCCGGAGAAAACCCAACAAACTCAACCCACAAGTAACGCCAAATCTGGAAATGTCGAACCCGGGCCACGTTGATGGGAGGCGGGTCCTCTCACCACTGTTTCATCCGTGCTTCCATAGATTCGTTTTTCTTCCTCGCTTCCAGGCGCGAGGGGAACGCGCGTGATGTCTCCTACTCACGTCTCGTTTTTAGCTCGTTCTAATTCACGCTGGGAATTCAGGCATTCTTTGTCACAGTTTTTGACCGTTCAACCTGGCTCTGACAGAGTATAAATGAGACGCGAATAAACAACGTTCATGGTTTGAATGAAAATACTGAAACCTCTGTTTCACAGAATAGCTATAAAACTCGAGTATATCTCATCGGTTAAAAAAAAATTACGACTGGTGTTTCTACTTACCGGACTTTTTTGCATTTGATCTTTCTCTCCGCACTGGGCTTCCTCTCCCTTGTATAATAGTAGCCAAAAGACATAATACCCAGATGAAAACTGCATCAGTTTCTTTCATCGCTTTGCGGATGAACCAAATAGAACTAAACAGAATAAGAAACCATTTTAACACAGCTTGCAAATCGACGCAATCCATCCAAAAAGCGCAAGAGTTCTTCATAATTTTGGTGTCCGCTGTGCAATATAAGTTAATCCAACTAATGCACTGCATGAAAATATTTAAAAGACGATTGGTTCATCCAAGGTTTCCGCGAGCCTCGTGATAACTGGATATACGCACGCTAGGGCATTTACGTACTGTTAAAGGAGAACTGAAGGCCAACATCAGCAATTTTTCCAACATATTTTTGGAAAGCCTAACATAAGTAAAATGTGAAACAAGCGAAACAAGGTAAACACAAGTGCTGCTGCGGATATTTTTTCATTGCTTTGATGTTTCTTCGCGGACTCAATACTCACGACAAACTTCAGTCTAAACACTGCTTCTATATGGGGCGTTGTCGCATGTCCGCCCCATATCATACGTCATAAGCTGCAAAAATGGCTGTTGACTCCTCCATTCTGAGCCGCAATGCTGATGGCCCAAAATCGGAATAGAAACATTTTTTTAGGTGAAAAAACGACGGATATGCCAAAAAAAAAGTTGAAAACATTATTGTGCATGGTCTAAAGTGTAAATAAAAAATGCTTATTTTTTTGCCTTCAGTTTCCCTTTAAGTTCATCTATCCTTGCTTCCGTGATCTCGTTAACACTCAAGTACTTTACAAGTGCTAAACATTTAGACCTTCTATAAGTTTCTCTGAATGAAAATGGCTTTTCATTTGTACCCTACGCAAAGCGTGCGAAATAACAATAGAACGTATATGTAGAAAGTGTCGATGCCGAGAGTGGAAATCATTTATTCTTATATATTCTCAAAATACAATAGTCCAATGACACGGAATTCAATAAATTACGGTAAGCTTAAATAAAAATAAGTATGGTAAATGATAAAGAGCAATTTTTGCCGTACTTCATTTGGCTCATACCGGAAACTTAACAAATCGAAAGTGGTTCAGCTTTGTCTGTACTCTTATCGACAACGATATTCGTCATCAAAGTGGTCAAAATGTTGCGCCTGGTGAGTCCACAACAAAATATGACCACTGTGATGACGAATATCGTTGCCGATAATAGTACAGACAACGCTGAACCACTTTCGATTTGTTTTTTACCACAATATTGAACGCCAAAGAAAGTTTTTATTTCACAGCGTGACCAAAATCATGACACAAAGAAAGAGCAAACGTTGTCTATAACTTTCTCGCAATATGATTGGTTTATTTCCCAAAATGGGCGTTCCTGATTGGCTATTACATTGTGTGACAAATTGACGCGAGCATGACGCGTACGGCGTTGTCGAGATTACAAGGTAAAAAATCAATTACATTGTAAGTCGATCACATCGCAGCAGCGTTCACCAGTAATGCTTCTTGAATCTTGCACGACTTTCGTAACTGATGAAATCGCAGTTTTATCTCTGGTGCATTTTTTCGCGCGTTTTGAGCAACTGATACAACTGCTTCGAGTTCGATTGGTTCATCACAGACATGCTTCAGTGTGTTTGTCTTCTCAAAACAGTACCTGTAATTTTTGTTTTCGTTGTTTATTACTTACATTTTTCTCTAACTTCATTGTCCAATTATGGGATCATGGTAAACACAAGATATGGCAAACTCAATAAAATACGTACAGCTTGTTTTCATTTCTTACTTTGATGTGAATGACTTAAGTGAACAGCTTCAACTTGTAGAAAAACCAAGAACTGACATCACTTCATTGTTTCAAAAAGGTAATAAAAACAACTTGTATAATGCCGCAATGAAGCATCCCCGATCGCAATCAATTTATAGAAGGTTGTTTGAGATAATTAAGGGTTCTACTATGCTTCTCATAATGAAATAAAATTCGCCGTCATTTTTAATAATTCTATCATCCGTGACGAATTCATGATGAACAGATGAGAACTTGAAAATAAACTGAATTAACGGTGCCTTTCAGAGTCAAACCCAACCGCTCAGAATGAAGAACAAATAAAAGGTCATAGGAATAGCAATAAATACATACCTACTGGCAAAATGTTCCTCTGGAGCAAGAGGGTCATCGATTTCGGGCACGCCAAAAGACAAAAAATGGAACACGTGATAAATAATTCAAGCTGATACGGCACTTATTTCCCGTAAAGTCGACCAGTTGAACAATCAAGACACCTGTTCAGTTGAATACAGAGGTCAAACTGAAATATGTCAAAACAGCGTTCAGCTTCAGTTTGTCTTTCATACTGTGAAACCATTACACCTACTTTAGTTTTTCTCACCCGCTGAGCGGGTGCAATATTCCAAATATCATTGAGGCCGATGAGTTCTGGGAGTAGGCGGAATTTCTTTATCTTTCCCGCGAAGTCAGGTTGAATCAATATGCGATTAATATCGGTTTCTTCTTTGCATTTTTTTATGTAGTTTTGTTTATTAAGTACTTCCGATCGAAAAGTATCCCACTTTAACTTTATAGTTTGACTATTGAAAAATGCCTTACTTTGCATCCTTTGATTTGTTTGAAGTGACTCTTAAAGAGAGAATTTAAAAGAAATCCCAGAAGATCGCACATGCGTTTCGTAAGTCATATCATCATCGTGTCGGCCTCCTATCCCTGAGGCAAATACAGAGACTTGCTTTCTCCTCGCCGTTTATTCCGGAAATACCCAACCAAAACTTCGGATGATATTGGCGTTATACATCGATATTGTATCCATCTTTTGATGAATTTCCATTGAGACAAGAAACTATAGTAACATTTTCTCTTCCATAAAACCAGTCAAGAAATAATATTCGTCCGTTCATAAGTAACGATGTTATAGAGATTGCTCTTTCGAAGAAAGCATTCTCTTTCCAATCTAATCACTCAGCGCAAAGATAGCTATGCTGAACTGTTGAACAGAACAAAAGAAGAAATTTTATTGCGATCCCCGCCCTCCAATTAGACAACAATAATGAACGTGCGCTCCTTTTCATCGAAATTAGGGGAAGAAGGAGTGCTTCAATTTTATTATTTGAAATTTAAAATAATGAAGATCTTCCCGATAGGCGTAATTAACTGAGCCGAACATTGTAGCAGGGTTTAATTTTTCGGTTGTCAGCGGTATAATAAAATCTCAACGCTGCACACTAAACTCTGAAGAGCCCACCAAATTGAGTCAAATATTCCTTGATAAAATGTTCCCACGGTTACAATTCCGCATCGGAATCAATTGACAAAGATTAAACTTTCATTTCAACCCAACAACAAGCAATAGCATCCCTGCGAGCGACCTCAGGCGGCAGTTTGTCCGTTCGATCGGAACCAAAAACACTTTTGGAAGGTGGATTTCTCAGCAATGTTGGACGGTTGAGCTTTGTTCCGGCATGACTGCATTGTCTCGTTTGTCCAATCACAGTCACGCCTCCTTCGTGTTGACAAACTTCAAAAACACAGTCAAAAAAATTTGTCTTTGACAAACTACGGTCCAGGATCCCAGTTAGGGCTCAGTTTATTAAAGCAGGCAGGTTTACAAAGCCGGTTACAAAGTTCAACCGCTCTTTAGCCTGCGAACAGGCTCCCGGCGAGGACGGAAAAAACATTCGGAGAGCGCGACATAATAGAATTCGGATAGCGAAGCTCTTGACAATTTAGTGTGCAGCCTTGCGATTTTATTTACCATTGGCTCAAATCGCGTCGAATCCGGCAAAAAACCCTCACAGGAAGGAAGGGACGAACAATGGCAATAAGGTTAAGCTTTTTAATTGAGCATTGTCTTCTTAAATCTTTTATCGGGATTCCCATACAAATCCTCATATTTTAATTTGTTGGGTTTCCCTCGCACTGAGCTTGGGGCGCATGTGAACTTACAACGACTCCCTAGCGCGTTTTTTAGCCTTCCAGTTTTGTAAATAGACCTTTTTACCGATACGGCGGCCATTTTGATTTCTATTGTTTCGAAAGACATTATGGGATGCCCAGGGGGCAAATTAATATGTATTTGTCCCCTGGGCATCCCATAATGGCTATTCGAAACAAAAGAAATCAAAATGGCCGCCGTATCGGTAAAAAGGTCTATTGGCTCTCACGAGTTTTTATTGACCTCACTCTTTTGTAACATATGAGGGGCCGGTTATTGTAGATTTCTTTGAGCAACGGTCGTCGGTTAATTAAATGCATTTTTTTAAATAGGGATTTGTCACTGCTGGGTGGTATTGAGTAATGAAAGGCAAGATTCGTTTGCTCTCTTGAAGTTTTTGAAGGAGTGCCAGTTTCCTGTTCTGAGAGGATCCTTTGAACATGATTCTCGGGATAACCTCGTTCACGTAGGCGCGATTTAAAATTCTAGATGAGCTCTTCAAATATATTTTTAGAAGAGTTTGTTCTGAGAAGTCTCAGAGCCTCGCCTTTGATGAAGGCTTTTTTGACCCCCTGTGGGTGTCACGAGGAGAAGTGCGTTCATTGAAATGTTTCAGGTAGTTTGAAGTGCGTGCGCACCTCAAGGAATGAATAGCTCTTGAACATTTCGCCTTTGTAAATGTTTGTATCCAGAAATGTTGTTTCTGTATCTGAAAATTCAGCCGTTAATTTAATTGCGGGATGCTGTTTGTTTGCAAGTTCAATGAACTGCATTATCCCCTCTCTGTTTAAAGTATAGATGGATAATATGTCGCCTACATTTCGTTTCCAAACGAGCGGTTTTGGTGCGCTTTGTTTAAAATGGCTGTTTTCATCCTCAGCCATGAAGATATTGGCAAAGGCGACTGCCATTTTTGTACCCATGTCTGTTCCATGGGTTTGTAGGCAGTGTTGACCACGTGACCAGTTTCCTCGCCGTTTGTAACGCCTTATTTTCGCAGTTTTTCCATTTTTAGCTTGACGGGAAGTGTTTTCATGCTGTGAACAGATTCAATTACTACTAATAATGGACAATCGCATCATTTCGGTTTCAAAACTGTGATTGCGAATACTCCAATTAAGGTCAATTGGATCATGAAGGCTGGTGGAAAAGACTAACAGGGCGTATTCTAAATCAACTGTAATTGTAATTGACGACGACGTTTGAACATCATGTAGTGACGTCATGATCGGGACCGGGTTGACCGATAAAAACTTTCGGGATTTGGGGATTAAGGGAACCATTTGGTCGGGATGGCGGGATTGAAGAACCCTATTGGGGACCCTCCTTATACGGTCATACTTCAGTGACCGAAAATATAGGGTTAAAATAGGGGCAGAAGTGATAAGTGAATGGAAAGAGCTAGATATAGGATGTCCACAATGATCGACGCTTGGACCGTTTTTCTGGAATATTTTTGAAAATGATCTCGCTCACATAGCTGATATATGTAGCTTAAACATGTACGCGGACGACCATCAACTATATAATAGCGGAAAGACAGTTGAGGATATACAAAATAAACTAAATAAAGAAGGTAAGTTTATTTCTGATTGGTATGGAAATAACCTGCTTAAAGTGCCCATAACCCCAAAATATTTTTTCGCTAAAATGAATCTTTGCACCTGTTCGAAACGCATTGCGGCCATTTTTTTCTTTTTCTAACAAATCCTGCCATTTTATAAGGCCATGTTACACGAGGCATTTTTTCTTGCAACTCGCAACGCAACGATGACGAATAAAGAACCTTTCAAGTTGCAGAGGATATGTTACACGTTGGCAACTTCTTTCGCAACTTGCAACGCGTACAATAACAAACAAGATGGCGGACGCGCTAGGTCGCCGAAAGATGAGCTCTGATTGGCCTTTTCTGACAAAATTGCATTGCGAGTTGCAGAGGGGATGTCCCACGCAGGCAACTTGTCTCGCAACGTTGCGAAAAGTAGAGGGTCGTTCTACTTTTCTCGCAACTCGCAACGCAACAATTGCAGTTGCAAAATGGGGTGTTACACGTGAATTTTTTCTCGCAACTTGCAACGCAACGTTTGTTGCGATGCGAGTTGCAAGAAAAATTGCCTCGTGTAACATGGCCTACAGGTTTCGAAAGTTGCGAAAATCCAAGCATCTTTTGTTCATGACCGAGTCAGAAGGGGAGTGAGTCTATTCTTGATTTGACGTCACAAACTGATTTACATTGCATTGACTCTTTGTAAAAATGCATGCAAAGTAGATTGTGACGTCAAATCAGGAATAGACCCACTCCCCTTCTGACTCGGTCGTGAACAAAAGATGCTTGGATTTTTGCAACTTTCGAAGACTATAAAATGGCAGGATGTGTTAGAGAAAAGGAAAAAAGATTGCTGCAATGCGTTTTCGAACAGGTGCAAAGATTCATTTTAGCGAAAAAAATATTTTGGGGTTATGGGCACTTTAAGGTGAACTTTAATTTGACAAGTATCAATCTATGACCCTCGGACCTAAAGGCAACGTTAAAGATATCAACATTACGATGCCCAAAACAAATGTTGAGAGGGGATCTGAAATGAGACTGCTTGGATTGACTATTGATGCTAACTTGAATTTCAGCAGTCACATAACAGATATATGCAAAAGAGCGTCAAGAAAAGTAGGAGTACTGATTAGACTGCGAAAACTGTTACCTAAAAGAGCTAAACTCTTTTAAATTAAGGCATGGGCCTTAATCTGGACCCAAATTATTGCACAAAAAAGTAAGGGGGTGATCTAACTTTTGAAGGTTTAGTAATAACAACCTAAGACTTTCGCAGACTACTAACGTCACAAAAGTTTTTATATTGATGTGGATGACGTATGCAAATGAGGCCACGTGACTTGTTATGGCCACAAAACTCAAAATAAAAAACGGCAACAGTGTATGCTAAAATATATATCACTTCGCTACTATTTGATTATTCAAAATGGAAAAAGAAAACGAACTGTACTTGCCCTTTGTGAAATATGTCTTTAGTTTTGGAAATACGCAGCATTTTGTAGTAGTGCTCAGTCCCCTATGGAAAGGATTTCTTTTTTCGGACATTTATTTAAAATTATCTTGAAATGTCCAAGCACAGAAATTATGTACCCAATAGTGTTAACATCATAAAGGTTAATCCAGCCACCAGAAAATGATAAAACGAGTTGCCGTTTAGCTGAAAAGATTTCTGTGCTAAAAATAACTTTAACATGTCACTTGATAATATATCATTCTATAGAGTGGTTAAGGTTTCACATCTTACTGCTATTAACAATGTCCCAAAGTTATTTCGTATTATATAAAATGACCACCACCTCACTTATTTTTATAAAACAGATCGGAGCCCAGGTCTTAATTCACCTACCTCAACTAACGTATTGCCACATTGTGTGGAACTTCTGTCTGTCGACAGATAGCAGGAAATTGGAAAAGCTACAAGAAAGGGCATCGAAGGCTGTTTTCAATAAGAAAATCAACGCTTCATATGAAGAAATGATTAACATGCATGGCCAAGTTAAACACGTTACGAAACCAAAGGTTACAGGATATTGCAACACTCACGTTCAGATCTAGAGTCTTAAATATGCTGGTCCATTCCTTTGGGCAAAACTGACGAACGACATTATATTAACAGACTTAACTGATTAGAGTGTAATGTGAAGTGCTAGCTTTGTACCCCATATGAACCAGGTGAGCGTTAGCCCTACTAATAGAAATGGCCCACACAAGGACAGAGAATTGATTCTCACCCTAGGTCAGAGTTTTTCTCTGTCCTTGTGTGGCCCATTTCTATTAGTAGGGTAAACACTCACATGGTTCATATGGGGTACAAAACTAGCACTTCACATTACACTCTGATCAGTAAAGTCTGTTGAAATATAAGTGCTACACGGCCAACGTTTGTAAAAAAGTAACTCTTCCTTGTACTTGTACATGTTCATTGCCGTGACTTTAAGATCTTCAGTTCCCACGGCCTGCTCCCGTCTGACCTTGTAGCTCAGTCGGTAGAGCAGCGGTGATCTAACCCGAAGGTCGTGGGGTTCAATTCTCACCCTGGAGAGAGTTTTTCTCTGTCCTAGTGTGGGCCATTAAAACTAGCACTTCACATTACACTCTGATCAGGTAAGTCTGATGAAATATAAGTGCTACACGGCCAACGTTTGTAAAAACGTAACCCTTCCTTGACATTATATTAAGAACGCTATTTCACTAAGTGCGTTCAAAAAGAAGATTAGGAAAACTAATTGAGAAACTTTCGAGGGAGATAAAAATTGTAAGAATTGCCCTCTGTGTATGGGTTGATCAGAATAATTCATTCGCATTTTCTTCTTAATGTACGCACTGATTTTAGTGTTAGAGTAAGAACAGTGTCGTAAGCATTTTTAGTGTTTTAGTGTTTTAAGAGGGGCAGTGTTTTACTTTTTTATTTTTATTATTCATTTATTTTTTAATCATCATTTTTAGCAATCTATATTAGGGGTGACTATTGAACCCATTTTGACTATTGCGATAGTATTGCGATAGTTGAAACACCATTGCAATAGTATTGCGATAGTGGTGATACTATTTCAATACTATTGCGATAGTGACATTTTACTGTGACAATTAGTATTTCATTGAGATAAAGAGATATGTATGATATAAATGCCCCATTCCATCTTCCCTGTACAATGCAAGTTATACAAAATTGAGAAAAAAAAATCCACTGATTTTCTGCATTTTTAATTTTTTATTATGTAAATTTAACATAATAGTATGTCACAGAAATGCCTATCAACATCTCACTTCAGTTTTATTAACTTGAACTGTCAACAGCCGTTAAAGCAAAGTACTGTACCACATTTTTGGATAGAAATTGACTCTTACATATACTATACTCACTTCATAAGAGTTTTTGTAAGTTTTTGATTGTGAATCATTCAGTAGAAATATTAACAAATGTAATAAAATACTGAGATCTTCCAGAAACTGGGAAAATGAGCAATAAATGCTGTCCAGTAGCAGATGGCTTGATGCAATAATTTTGCTAGCATGCATAGAGCAAGTGGTCAATACTGGATCGGATGTCGCAATGCTTCCTAGAGGGGGGACAATAAAATGTTTGCCGCCATGTTGAATGCGGACAAGAGTCTGGAGGCGAATTAAGAAAACAAACATGGTGGGCCATGTCGGGGAAGATTGTTTTGGCGTTATACTTGGAATAATGAACAGCACAGACAGACGAGAGGAAAAGAGGAGTTCCTTAATTCAAGGAAAACTCTTCAGGAGATCATTTAAAAACTATTGTAACTATCGATATTTCATGAAACTATCGCGATTATTATCGATAGTTAAACTTGGTATTGATGTATTGCTATCGGAACACTTACAATCGCGATGCATCGATAGTTCGATGTATCGTTACACCCCTAATCTATATAGCCAGTATAAGTATTTGTATAGTATTTGTAGTAATTTTATAGAACGTGTAACTTTGCATTGTATCTCAGTTAACAATATACATTGTAGATAGGTGTCCGAAATTAGTTTACTAGCTTATGTAAACTACAATCGTAGTCAAAAGTTGTTGGGAAGGTTGCAGGCATCACTTCACTTCACACCTAGTTCCATTTTTCTAACTATTGGCTGAAGTATTTGGGAAATACCATGCTCTTGTGGCCCCCCGGGCCCCATATTCAATGTTGGAGTTCTTCAGGCAAGAAAAGTCACCATTTTTTTCCCTGGAAAATCCAACGTTGAAAAGGGGGAGCGGGGTTATCTGTAAAATGACGCTACCTTCCCAAGAGTTTTTGTCCATGATTGTAGGTCCCATTTTGGTTCCCATTGCCATTCCCATTGATTTGTTTGTAGTAGTTGTCGCCAAATGAAAAACAGTTGAGTTTGAGAACCAGTTGACTACATGGAAGTTGCACAAAAGACTGCGTATTTTGCGCACAATAGATTTTGCGTACTGTATGTCTTTGATAAGTGGTTTCCAAAAATTCATCACAGAGAATTATAATTCTCTTATTTTCGGAGTTGGGCGCAAATTACTGTGAGTATTTAAATTACAACAAATGGTATATTAAAAATATTTTGGTCAACATATCGTGGTCAAAAGTTGTTGGGATCGTTGCGAGCATCAGTTCACTTCTCATTTAATTCGATTTTTCTAACTATTGGCTGAAGTATTTGGGAAATACCATGCTCTTGTGGCACCCCTCCCCCATATTCAATGTTGGAGTTCTTCAGGTAAGAAAAGTCACCCATTTTTTTCCCTCTGGAAAATCCAACATTGATAAGGGGGAAGGGGGTTATCTGTAAAATGAAGCTACCTTCGCAACACATGTACATGATTGTAGATACATGACAGGTTAATAAAGGTTATTATTATTATTATTCTTCTTAGTGAATATTATTAGTGAAGTTTTTAGTATTTTTTTACTATTTATACGGATTAAGATTGTCAATATCATTTTTCGCATGTTAGAAGAGTACATATTGTAAATTTAAGATTGTTGAAGAATTTGTTAAGAAAGTTATTGCTGTCGAGATTATTATTATTATTATTATTATTATTATAGTACGACCACCTAAACATCACTTTAGTTACAACATATGAGACAGAAATGAACATACGACAGGCCACACGATTCAAACGCTTTATATACATATCTTCCTACCACACGCAATCGAGTTTTCTACACTTTTTAAGTCTACATCTAATCTCATTAAATTATCAGCCTTTTTAGCGTCTTGATTGGTTCCCTAAATCAGCACATGTACTGTATGATTCTTCTATCCCTGCAAGGTGAGAAGTATACATTTACCACTCGGAGTCTTGGTGAAGAATTATGAAACACATGCAGGACAACATATTGCTAATGTTATTCTGGTACTTAGAGCGGTTTTCAATTGAGTGTCGAAAGTAATTAGATAATTACTTTAGTTTATGATTACTTCACTCAGTGATTGGTTCAAAATTCTCGCGCCATTTTTTCATCCAATCAGAAGTGAAACCAAAACCAATCGTGGCCCACGCGTGCACATTTTCCCGCGCTTTGTGTCGGCTACGTGTAATTACTTCGAGTTTTGATTGGTTTGCCAGATTGTCTCAGTCCTTTTTGATTGGCCAAAGTAATTACTTTGGTTTTGGTTTTACGACACTCAATTGAAACTCGCTCTATTCCGAGCTCCTTAGTAAGAAGAAGAGCGTCAAAAAGATCACAACGCTCAATGTCCGTATGTGGCAATATCTTCGATGCGCTGAAATAGCTTGTAACGTAACATATGTAGCGCAATGCTGAAGTTCTGCACTGCATACTGTGGCAAGTCTATAGCGATACTCACCGTTACGTCACCTATTGGCATTAATTTGCCAACCAGAGATCTATTGGCTGTCGAAACGAAGGTTCTTTTGTTCTGTGGTTGGAAAAAATTGAATGTGAAAGGAATTGTTTATAAACAGTGAGTATTGCTAGTGCACTTTAGTGAAGTTGTAATCGTTCATAATGATGATGTTTATACAATCAGCCTTGTAGCTTTCAGCTGGGCTTTCTTTTGCAGCAGCTTATTGAGCTTCAGCGCTCAGTTTTCCTTTGAAAAAGCGTGGTTGAATGTACAATTTCGCCCAAATCAAGTTTTCTATCTACCCAACCCAGATTCCCGCTCAGACTGAATCGCATT
>NC_090885.1:23525462-23550462 GCF_036669925.1 Montipora capricornis | reverse complement strand
CAAAAAGAATAAATGGTGTTGGTGGTAGAAAGGAACCATTCAGATGACAGGTGGCATTCCAGTATCCGTTTGGTAAAAATGTACAGTCACATCTTTGATCGCCACATTTTCTAAGTTGGTTGGACGGGACGCTGGAGTTATTGGTTCCCCGGACACGAGTCCTCAATAAAAGTAGCATAAAACTGGAAAGCAGAATTTGAAACACAATCTTTCTCATCCTGAGAGCTGTTGGCTGAAATGAAAGACGAAAATTGTTTATTCGTGGAGGAATTTGATTAATGTAACATCATAAATACTTTTGTCCTTTGGCCATTTCAATTTCAGCAGGAAAAGAAAACAAACAGCGGTTACAAACATTTTCATTTTACACTTGACGTTTCGTATGTTGCAACATACATCATCAGAAGTGACGGTAACAGTTTTAACCGTCACTTCTGATGATGTATGTTGCAACATACGAAACGTCAAGTATAAAATGAAAATGTTTGTAACCGCTGTTTGTTTTCTTTTCCTGTTGATTAATGTAATTTCCACCCATCTCGTTCTGGGTTAGGGTTAGAACATGTCAACCAAAAGAAACTTAATTGCTCACATTAAAACGCGAGAAATTCAATTAACCTAGCTTTTCGTATTGCCAAGACAGAAAGAAGTACAAGCATTTAAAGTAGTACTATGATCAAAAAATCATTTCCTTTTTTTCTTCAGATTCTGAAAGCGTGTTTGCTTAACACCTAACTGGCAAAATTTTGAGCTTTGAGTTTTATCCAAAGGCTGTGTTTTAAGTTTTGGATTTCACGGTCCGCCATTACTCACGTTCAAAACTGGCCGATTGGACCTCAGAGGGTTGGATCAAGAGAAAATGACGTCATTTACTCACTAGCTTAAAATTTCAGCGTGTAAACGCAATTTATTACATATGCAAAACACGGGTTTAAAAGTCTGAAAGCCCGAAACTCCCGTGCTGCATATTAATTCCGCCGCGTACACACGCATTGCATTCTTAAACTAGTAAGTCTTTGACGTCATTTTCTCCTCGACCCATCTCTCTCAAGATTCTCAAGATTTTAAAGTTAGTAATGGCGGACCAATAAATAAGAAAATTCCAATTAAAATAAACAGATGTCTCGATAAAATCAGAACTTAAAACTTGGGTCAGTTAGTGTTTAGTTAACATAGTTTTGAAATCCAAAGAAAAAAAAGAATTGTTTTTTTGGTCGTAGTACCACTTTAAAACCTTCACTGAAACCGGTGTTGTTCTCATTGGCTAAACGATATGTGGTACAAGAGATGCATGCAAAATGTAGGTACACGTATTACATTTACCTCAGAGCCAAACACACAAAAAAATCGATTAAATTCTCTTTAAAATGTTTCACGATACGCAAAAAAGACAAAGACATGAGAACCAAAAATAATCACTCGCAAAATTTTATCATGAAGAATGACAATAACTGAAGAGGAACGTGAAGAACATCTGTTTAAGAAGCGTATAGATAGTGCGCTACTATCGGACCTAGAGGCTGTCGATTAGATTCTCGGTGAATTAAACATAGACCCAAGCTATAACAGGAATAATAATAATAATAATAATAATAATAATAATAATAATAATAATAATAATAATAATAATAATAATAATAATATATTATTATTATTATTATTATTATTAAAACTAATGATGATGACGATGCGATGTTTGCATCTTCACTTGATTTTTCAGTTTTAATGAATGAAAAATAAAAAAATTGCAAAAGTAACGAAACAGTGATCATTTTTCATCGAAATAACAGACGTCTTGCACAAGGCGAATGAGAGGCACAATGCCTTGTACAAGGCACAAGGCAAAAGACGTCTTGCACAAGGCGAATGTCCTTCCATATCATGGCCCGAGTTTGTGTTTCCCTTGTTCCGCCTTAGATGTCACCCAGGCGCTCAGTTACCCAGTTATGGTGAATAACTGCCTATCAACAGCTAACGCAACCCGGGCTGATGATACAAGCTACAATGTGATGCAGATGTAACATGTTACAACTGCATGCAGTACAAACAAAGTGCTTCACGTTTCTTTCTTGCTGCACTTGCAATTGCTCGACTCGCGGAATTAAAATTTTTCATTGTATTCAGGCTTGCCTGGAGTTCAATTCTCAATCTGACCTAAGATCACCTACTCTCTGCTTACTCCAGAACTTAACCACTAAACGGAGCAAGGGCGGAGGTTCCAGAAGTAAAGGATGTAATAACGCCATTGAATAAAATAACCTGACATTTCCAATTTTTACTTACCACACGTCTTTTCAGCACTTAATACGTTCGATTGTGTGCGAGCAATTCAAAGGCCAAGCTCCTGATGAAACGCCTTAGGTAGCTCAGACAGTATGCTTCTTTTTGGGACCAAACACTCCTGTAGTAGCCGTAAGGGACAGACCACAGGGTCAACTGATTCTGGTTGCAATATCTTTAGCCTTTTAAATAATTGAATCAAAAACATAAGATTATTGTTTTCATGTTATTATCATAGAGAAGATTATGATCAGCTAAGTGTTTTCGTTGCATTTTAACTTGACATCCAGCTGGTTCCGTGTCCTTTGAACAAAACAAAACAAAAAGGTGTCATTATAGATATTTACTTAATGCTGTGTCTGCCCGCTGGTTGGAATAAATAAGATCGAACGTCGTATTTGTAGTATTTATTAGATCACCGTCAGCTAAATCAGCGCTTGCACTTCATTACGATTGCCGTATTTCTTTTTTCTGAATCTGCCATTTTGTCGAATGTCGAGAGTCGAGGGTAACCTTTCGAGGGTCCAGGATTCATTGCCGAGTGTCGGGGCCAGACGAAAAGTAAACTAATATATAAATCTTCCGTCTGGTCGGTAATCTTTTCATCACCATTAATTTAATTGGGTGGCCGATCTCATCTCATTGTAACTCACATGAATTTCCTCCATGATTTCCTGGCTGAGGCAATTTCACTTCCAATAGTGAAAAAAAAACACTGATGCCACCTCGCTTCCTTTTTTTTGTTATAGGGTATGCCTTAATAAACAGGTTTTCTTAAGTGCAACAAACGTCATGTCATGACTGAAGTATTTAATTGTATTCTGTTTTATTCAATCAACTTTTCCACAGGCAGGGTGGCGCGCTAAAGCAGCGGGGAGCCAATTTAACTAAATTTACAATTTAAACTCGGCGTTCCTAGTATTATTTGGTATCAGATTAATTATCGCCCCATTTAAGAGCAACGGTGTCTTAAGCTTTTTGGTTCAAGAACTGAGATATTGCTCATTTTTCCTGAGTGGTTACGTGATATACCGGTGTTGTGGCCTCTAGACGCGGCCTTCCATCGTTTTCTTCAGTGATTGTTTACTTAATGACAAGCAGTATTGCATTTAAAGTAGCCCAGAGGCAAAGCTTAAAGCGCAGCCAGCCTACGCTTTTGGTGGATCGAGTCAGATGGATAACGAAAATAAATTGTGAACTAAGACGTTTGCCCGTTTTTAAATTCTAATTTTTTTATGACAGGTGTACCCGACTAAATGCTTTCGCTAGATATCAAATAAAGGTTCTTACTTACTTACTTATCTGTTCGTGACAATCAAATGGTCTCAGTTTTTCTGACTTTACGTTGCATAAATAAGACTTTGCACAATTGCAACCGCGGAACTGATTCGATGAGTTGTTTTCGCAATTTTTGGCACCCAAAATATACTGATAGCACGTTTGCTTGCCCCGAAGTTTGTTAGTCTATGTAGCTTCCAGGTAAAAGGATCATGGAAAGGAAAATTATATTCCCTAGAATTTTTCAAACACTTTAATATTCTCTGCCAGGAGCAACGAAATTCACGCAGATCAAGTTTCTCTGGTTGATTAAGTATGTCTTAAACAGTTTTCAGCCGGCGACTAATGAGTGAGAAAAGCCGATCGCAAAGCGCTGCATGTGCTGGGAGACAGCGCCACATCATCCATTATATATCACAATCTAACATGAAAACAATAATATAATCTACAAAAAATCTAAGGTTTTTTTGTTTAACTCTGTATCCGGCAGAGAACTGCATATTGTACTAATACATGCATGCATATGACAGGGAACTGCACCCAATTTTGAGTAATAACCCGGCACAATCCATGCTTAAAACTTTTGGGGGTTTTCTATGTATGTGTTAATCTCTTACCATGGTTTCAAGTTAAAATTAAAGCATCTTAATTTTAGCCGACCCCTCTTAGCCCTGTACTGTTTTGAACAGATAGTCTTAATTCTCACGCTGAAAATGTCGAGGGAATTTATATTTTAGAAAGTGACTTAAAAAAGGAATCTCTACTTCTTTTTGTTAGGTTGTGTATAATTTAAAATTAACAATTTTGAGTCTTTTTAAGACTAAATCCCGATTCAGTCAGCTAGAGCAAATGATGAGAGAGAGTATTTCGAGGACAAGGTGAGTTTGTACATCACGTAATTGCTTTCGCCGGTTAAATTGATCTCATCGTTTTTACTGCTATATGCTACAGAAATAAGACCGGATGAAATAATTTTTTGGCGACACAGCTCTCACCTGTAGTTCGGATTCTCTGATTTTCTAAGGTGACAAAAACTAGCGACAGCATCCACTTTAAATATAATGAATTCGGCTTGGCGCTCTTCAATCAAGTGTGAAGTTCTAATGAAAGCCGCCTTTATGAGTAGGAAATAGGTCAACTTAACCTGACAAGATTGCTTTTACGTACCGCATTAGAAGCAGCAAAAATGATAGGCAAATGGCATTTTGCATCAAGTTTGCACATTTCTTGTTACTTCTGAAATGTGTGTCGCAAAGTCCTGGCAATTTACACCACCATTGTAAGTGCGGCTTAAAATCTCATTTCCGGAAAGGAATTTTTAAGGAAAACTACCAATGCAAAACACTTATTACTTCGCCTTTTAAAATGAAATGTTGACGTTCCAATAATTCTCCCAGATTTTGTTGTGAAGTAATAAATCTCCTTCTCTATACCCGATTGCACAGCTGCTGTAAATGATTTTTGAACTCGGCCCAAATTAATTTCGAGGCAGAAAAGTTGGCAATCGTTGCCGCCATTGGGGGTAAACTTACAGCCAATTAAACCTGACTGTGAAGAACCGTGCAGTGTGCGCCAAAGGGCAGGGCGGGTTTCGGTCCGAATTTGCAGTCACTTTCTTCCAGTACAGAGTGAAAAGGAAAAAAAACAGTAATCACTCCTCGAGTCCAAACCATTCATTTTTTCTCGTTACCTTTGTTGATGTTGTGCGACACCTCTGAACTATCAATTCTGGCCACTCTACCGAATCGCTTGGCCAAATCGAGAAAATTGAAATATTTAACATTGTAAGATAATATAAGGGAAAAAAGGAAATTTATTAGCTAAAACACACTTTGAAAAGCCGACAGAGGGCTAACTAACAAATACATTGCTTAGACCGTTTAACGAATTAGTAACAAAAGGGAAGTAGTCCGCGTAAATGAGATTTTGCCTTCTTTTCGATCCGAGCAACCTCACTTGGCATTCTTCAAACCTGCCTATCAGGAAGTATACATGCAAGTGAGGGAAAGTTGTATTAGTCGGTTAGGTTTTCTTTATTTGTCTTTTCAGGAGAATAAGTTATATAACCTCCACTGTCAACCATCGGGGAAGCTGGCGGCAGCTTTAAATAAATATAACAAGAAAACTAATAACTGGAGAATCACTTCTAATTTTTCGTTCCAAACCTATCAAAAATTTCGAGTTTACTCTAGAATTCAAACACATCAGTAAAGGTCTACTGAATAAAATGATAAGACTAGATTGCATACAGGACAAATTCGACAAAAAATGGCATTTGTCAAACGCATACGTTCACTTTGGTCGCACATCTCGGTTTTGTGATGGAAATTTCACTGCTAGATATTCGTTTCGTTCTTTAAGTTAAAGTTAACGGTTCAAGATGAAAATCAAACCGAGCGGGATAAATGAAAGAGGTACAGCTGTTGCCGTTTTATGTCAAAACTAAGTCGCGAAAGTAAACAGGGACCTAAAGAAGGACCTTAATTAACCAAAAAAGATGACAGAGGCTAAGAGAACGTTGTCTAAAAATATTATTTTCTGTTCCTCTAATAATTTTGCGATTACTCCTAGTCGCTCGGCTTGGAAAGTGTATCTGAGTACACATTCCAAGAATATAATTGGTGCGAACGGTGTGGATATTTAGAAAGAAAATTGAAAATTCATCGTCAGGTGCTCTCGTCTTTCACATGACCTCAAATTTGATCATTTCACGTCGTTGTGAAGACGAGAACGGCAAAGAAATGTATCAAAATATATTAAGCAAGTACGACGACGACGGCTACGAGAACGCCACATAACAATAGGTTTAAAAAGCACGCTCTGCACGTGCGCATGCCTTTTACATTTTGATACATTTCTTTGTCGTTCGCGTCCTCACAACGGCGTGAAATGATCAAATTTGATAGTCATGGAGGGCGAAAGCACTTGACCATGAAGTTTTAATTTTCGCTCTAAGTATCCACACCGTTCTCACCAATTTTACTATTGGAATATGCATTCACAGTAAATCGCAAAATTATTACAGTTACTGTAACGGCAAATAACATTTTTAGACAACGTTCGTGTAGCCGTCTTGGTCGTCCTTGCTTAAGATTCCCAATATTGCCACTGAATCAAAGTATTAATTATATCTTGGTGACAAATCTGTGATTTTTTAGTTTCCTTTATTGTTGGTTTTGCCCCAGCAGGGATTTTACTAAAATTCCAAGGAGGAATGATTATAGTTCCCCTGGGGAAACCTAACTTTAATATAAGCTCCCTCAGGGTCCCGCCTGGAGCCCTGATCGTTTCTAGCTGTGGAGCCCGGAGCCCTGAAAGTAGCTGCCATGGAGCCCTGGAGCCCCGAATTTTTGGGCCTTGGAGCCCTGGAGCCCCGCTTTTTCAGGCCCGGAGCCCTGGAGCCCTGGAGCCCTAAACCCCTTTGGGACCCTGCTCCTTGGTTTCGTTTAGGTTTCCTCGTTTCAGCTTTGCGTTGTGTGAAAATCTTGTGTACTCAGTATGAATAAATCACGTCTTAAGTTTCAGTCT
This sequence comes from Montipora capricornis, assembly GCF_036669925.1. Classification (NCBI taxonomy): domain Eukaryota; kingdom Metazoa; phylum Cnidaria; class Anthozoa; order Scleractinia; family Acroporidae; genus Montipora; species Montipora capricornis. The sequence continues at coordinate 23,543,376 of NC_090885.1, read as the reverse complement.
TCTGCTAAGCTCTTGATTTCCCGGTCAGAGCGTAAAATGTTTTAAAAGTTACAGTTAATAGTCCATTTCCGAGTTGCTACATGGCTCGGCCTCAAAGCGAGTCCTGGTGCACAACCATTCAAATGCAAATGAGTTGCGTATTCTTATGCAAATAAAACTCATTTCCCTTACAATAGTTGAGCACCAAGGCTCATTTCGAAACCGATACAAACAGCAACTCGGAAATGGTCCATTTGTTCGTTTGTTTCTGGTTCATGATAATACATGTAAATGATTATGGAACACAGTTTCTGTAAGAGCAATAATAATTCGGACTCGTTACAGCGATTAAGTAACAACGACATTTTTTCATATTCGCAAATAAAATTTAGGTGGACGTCAATCAAATGTTTCCATGAAGAATTCAACTTAACTGATAACCGTATTAATGTGATGATCGGACCTTTGAACGAGGTTGCACTCGGACGTGTTAGTTAAACAGCTTGACTGACTCAAATATAGCAAAAAAAAAAAAACGGTTTTACAGGCTTAATCCTATTGTGGAAGCTAAAAGGCTGGAGGCAAATCGCGCTACCCCCGGAAAAGCTAAAATAGCTAGAGAAAGAAAAATTCAGACGAATGCAGGTTTTGCACGGCAGGAACAATAGATTCTTTTTCCTGTGGGAACAAATGTTCCTTCTAACATTGTTCCTGCCATGCAACATATTCGGCCGGTAAGAAGCGCTGTACGCGTGGACAAAATGATCTAAACTACAACAAAACCAACTTAAAGCGCAAACAAGTGATTAAAAAATAAACCAACCTTTCGGCAACTTTTTCGAAATTTAGCAACTTTTCGGCAACTTTGGAAATAAAGTTCGATTGAATTCGATTGAAATTCAGTTCGAATGCTTTTGATTTACTATACCGGGGTTTATAACGGATAAGAGAAGAGTCAAAAAAGCGAAAATGAACCAGAAGACTAAGAAACAGAGCACAGAACAGTTTTACATGTTACCTGGAATTGGGAACGTGGCTGCAAGCTAATGTTCTAATCTTCTTAATAACGACACACATTTAGAAGGAACGAAGACACTGGGTACGAGGATCAGACCGCGCATCTTAATTCTGATCTTACCGCGACAACAATTCCTTGCGTTTCAAAGAAAAATGTGTCCTTGTACTGATGTTCGTTCGCTTCAGGCTCACTCAATGCAGGAGCAATAATAGCGCTTTTCACGGTTAGTTTTTCTCATTTGCATTACAATATAATCTAGCATGTATGTGAGGAAATTTCGGGCTATTTTGTAGTTTCAACCCGAAATTGCCTCGCACCCACGTTAGATTACATTGTAATGCAAGTGAGAAAAACTAACCGTGAAAAGGGCTTTTGCAGAATATCACATTAATTCAACCCGGTCCCCAGAGTGTTCGCAGCTTTCAACATGGCCGCTATGGATGACCAATCCCGCAATTATATCGAGCGAGAGCATGCAACTTGTACTACAGACTCCAAACAAAGCGGGCTACCGTCTAGTTATCGCTTTCATACATAACTGTGGAAATCTCAGGGACGTTTACGGGATTCTATTTTCAAAACAGAAACGCCATCTCGTTTGCTCCGAAGCAAGGGTTAATAAAGACGTTGACAGTTATTTGACAAGAGCTCCTTGTTGATCAAGAGAATTTATTTTCTGATAACTGAGGCCACAGCCAATGAAGCGCCGATTGAGAGTCAAGACGACCGCGTTGAAAAGCAAGGGAACAACACAATGAAATCAAGGACACTTGAAAAAAAATCTAGCCAATTAGAAAAAAAATTACACGGTAATGATGCTCATAAACAACATAATTTTTAAAAAAAAAACTGTAGAGTATATGGTACTCTTAATGCAAATACATAGGATAGCACATAGCTTATTCCTTTTATTGCTCTAAGACACTTTTATTGCCTTGGAAATGAGGACATGCATGCATAGTTAATTTATTTCGTAGTACTTCAATCAAATTCACCATAGATCCAATGGGAAAAAAGGCCCTTGAGGTATATTATGGACAATAATGATTATGAGTTACATTCTGCTCATATGGTACGATTCAAGTTGCTAAATTGGCATGTCCTTGTGAGTTTTATTTTAAAAACGCGAACGTACGTGGTGAGTACGTGAAAAATCGTTTAAACGCGTGAGTTAACGATTTTTCCCGGGATTAGTGTGAGTCCTGCGATAACTGAGTAAGTAAACCGCCATTTGACCACGTTCAATCAGGTCATGTATACTTGCCAGAGATTTTCCTCTTTAACGCTGCTGATAGTATGAAGACCTGCGGGTTAACGCCCGCACTCCGTCCAAAGGAAAATGGCCTTCACTTAGGCTACTCATCGGTAACACAGCTATTACGCTGGAACAAGAGAAAATGAGGGGACAGAGAGGGAGGCTCAAGGCGTTGGCCGGGATATGTTATGTGCACGAAAGTTATTTTTAGACGAGCGGAAGTCTTTGTTCTAGAGGAAGTCTGTCTTCTGAGACGTCCGCATGCAGTCTTGCCTCGCTCTCAGGTTCTTAGAGAAAAGAGAAAATGATGGCGCACGTGAAAGGCTGATGAATATATATTTTCTTTCAAACATCGGCCCGAGGTTGGCCTGCATGTGGACGTCTCGGAAGACTTCCGCTCGTCTTAAAATAACTTTCGTGGACATGACATATCCCAAGGGCTGGACCGGGAGCCTCCTTCTCTGTCCCTCATTTTCTCTTGGCTGGAACGAAATTGTTTGATGACCCGCAGAAATCGCTCATTTAATGATGCATCTAAGAGAATATCCATGTCTGATATGCTGTACACTGTATACGGAATATATACACGAGTAAAAATGGACGACAAGCGAGATTTGTCGATAAATGGATGTCACAATTGTCTTTCACGAAGTGTTGGGACAAAAACTAAGGAAATAGAGTTATGCAATAAAAGTCAAGTTTCTTGTTTTCAGGAGAAAAATGTACCAGAAAATTAGGAAAACCCTGACGGTCGGTGGACAGTCGGTGGCTATCTATGATAGTTCTTTTGCCAGATGTCAGTTGAAAGATCTTATCACTTCATTGCTTCATTTTGGAAAATCTTTAAAAGAGGCGATGAGATCTAATGTCATTTCATATCCTTGTCTTTTAAGACTAACGGAAACTTTAGAAACTAATAGCTTATCATTGATAGAAATTAAAGAAATTTCAATCTCTTTCCTATTGACCTTGTAGGGCCTTTTTGACAACGTAGAATGGCACGTGCATGTGGTTAGCCAGTGTCTATTACGGAGTGGTGTAACAGTTTATATGTACAGAAAGGGACCATACAAAGCAAGATTTAAGTCTAGTCAGCTAAACAGCATATTGCTTGGCGTTTCTCTTGTCCCAGGGTCGTGTAATCTGCGGGCTCATTCTTGCACAACAGCTTCGTGAACATATTGGTGCGCATGCGTCTGAGCAAGACGGCTCAGGACAGGTTAAAGGTGCGAGGCCTGGGGACGATGCCCTTTGATAGTCCGCAGATGAAGCCTGAAACAGCAATACTCCTGTTTGGTTAAAGTATGGACAAAAATTCGGGTAAACACAAAGCGTAGCGATGCAAAGACAACGAGAATTCAAAGCTAAAAGAAACCTCTTCGTTCCCGGGATTGTGAGAGGAATGACCCTCGCGAGCCACACGGGAAGGCGCGTGGCATCTCGCAAGCTCTGATCACGCACTATCTCTCCCCAGAATGGAAAGGTTGCTAGTAGAATAACGTTCTGAAATCATTGTAATAGACTGCTACTCACCGTGGGGTTAGCTGGAACAGAGCCGTAAGGAAAAGGTTGTTGTGGCATTAAGCTTTCTGGCTGCTGTTGGGCCATGTAAGGAGAAACTGCAAAGTAAGGGCTGGTATTTTTAATTTGTAAAAACTATTCATGGGCTTTATCCATTACAGAAACGAGTGCTGTGTTACTCAACGCAAAAATACACACTGGGCCTTGTTTATTCCCAACACTTTACATTTTACAAATCAAGTAAACAAGCGAAACTGGCCAACACAAAGGGAATGAGAGGATTAAAAAAAAAAAAGACAAGAACACAGTCTCGTCAACATCAGCATTGTCTATGGTGATCACAATCTCGTGCCCAGAGTCCGCTTTTCTTTTGGTCAGCAACAAGAACAATTTATGCGCAGTCGTAGTGAAGGTCCATTTTTGTGACCGTTGACAACCACTGTTGTTTCAAATTTCTGAGCGTGAGTAGACGAACTGGAAGTCCGTGATTTGCGGACTTTATGCCTTGGAAGTGACCAGAGGAAAAACCTTAAATAACAATGACCACAACAAGGTTTTCTGAGCCCGCGAGACTGAGCACCCCCAGCAGACCATTGTTTTAACGAAAACCGCTGGTCAGCAACCTGGTTCTGGTTATTGCTATCTAAGGTCTTCCTGGACAGAGTCCGTGTTCTTGGTGCTGACCAAAAGAAAAGTGGATTCTGGGGACGAAATTGTTGTAATCGGTGGAGACAGCCAGGGATTGTTTATTTATTAGGAGGAGAAAAGTAAACTGTATTCCTTTTTTTGCAGGGCACGGGTTTGGGTGGCCACTTGACTCAGTGCCCAGTGTGGATGGAAATGTTCAAGTAACATAGCTGTCGTTTCTGAACTTCAGGAGCCCTGAACAGTTTTGTCCAGCAAACACGTTTTATATTAAAATAAATGCCGATTTTAAAAAGTCGTTCGATAGATTAGGGGAAGGACAAAACAAGCGGTAATATCTTAAAACAAAAACGAAAAAAAAAAAACAAAAACAAAGGAAAAGAGCAAGGTGACGGACACACCATAACACCTACCAGGTGTGGCCAACACATTACGCATGCGCACAACCATTTCACCTGGTCAATTGGCAGTCGTGGACAGCTGTTTCGGCCTTATTGGGCCTCATCAGCATAGTACAGACAACTCACCAGGCGGTTATGTCTACCTTTGGGGTTTATGGCCGCACATAAGCCAAACGTACCGCTGGTCCCTGCAGACTATTCACGCTTCATTTTATGAAGCGTTTTGATCTCTCGGACAAACTAGTTGAGCTACAGTCAGATCTTCTTACCTGCGGCTTGATTTGCATATTGATATTGGTCCGCGTAGGGAGACTGTTGCACGTCCGCATAAGGCAATTGTGGAACATCCGGGACTCGCGCATCGGTAGGTTTTGGCTGAGAGATCAGTTTTGGAACTGGTGCCCTCTGAGGAGCAGCTACAGGCCTGACATGATGAAGCTTGGGTGACTTCTTAGGCTCAGGGTGAGAATCGTGGAACTTGTACGTCGGCAAACAACATTTAAAGCTGCCAAAAGTGAAGAAGAAATCAGTCTTTGTTGTTGTATTATGTTTGCTTGAAATTGAACTGTTCTTGAAATTAATTTGCTGTGGGCGTTCATTCTGATAATGCGCGCACGGACTTGATTTGGGCATGACTTTTCATGCCGTCTCAGACAACATTTCAGATACTAGGCAGAGCGCCATAACCTTTTCTGTAATTTTACCGGACAGGTAAGTACTAATCAATTGTTAAATAATGCCAATGGATGATTTTGAAAGCAGCCCACCAAGCTTTCTTACTGATTTATTGATAACAGGAGCCCATCAGATATGAGCTTCTGTAAATAATAATAATAATAATAATAATAATAATAATAATAATAATAATAATAATAATAATAATAATAATAACATTGATGATAATGAAAGCTCGTCCATTGGCCTGCAAACTAAGCAATCCAAGCAAACAATGTAAACTCTCATTGTATAGTACATTACTAAATCAAATCTACATTGTATCGGCTCTTGCTCAAAACATTTAGTTTTCAACTTGCAACTCAGGCGAATTAAAGCCTGGGCCCAGATCTATTTTATGAAGATAAGCGAGGGGGTGGTCTAACCATTGATCCATTACATATAACACGAAATAACTTTAGGACATCGTTAGCAGCAATAAGATGTGACACCTTAACAGCTATATAGGATGATATATAATCAAGCGACATTTCAAAGTTATTTCTGGTGGCTGGATTTATCTTGATGATGTTAACACTATTGGGTACATCATTTCTGTGCTTGGACATTTCAAGATAATTTTAAATAAATGCCCGAAAAAAGAAATCCTTTCCATAGGGGACTGGGCACTGGTACAAAATGCTGCATATTTCCAAAACTAAAGACATATTTCACAAAGGGCAAGTACAGTTCGTTTTCTTTTACCATTTTGAATTATCTAACAGTAGCGAAGTGAATTAAATTCTAGCATAAACTGTTGCCATTTTTTATTATGAATGTTATGGCAGTAACAAGTCACTTCACCTCATTTGCATACGTCATCCACATCAATATAAAAACGTTTGTGACGTTATTAGTCTGCGAAAGTCTTATGTTGTTATTACTAAACCTTCAGAAGTTGGACCACCCCCTTACTTTTTTGTGCAATAATTTGGGCCCATTTTGGGTGGGTCCCATGTCTTATTTACTCGAGAATTACGCCGATCAGATCAAGCCATTTGATCCAACGTAAAGCGACAGAAATATTGTCCACGGTTGCTTGCTCGAAAACTCTCAGTGGAAAAGAAAAGATAGGAAGATTCTGGGGAAGAGGCGGAAATAATATATACTGAATTGACGGATCCCCTCACGAGTTCAGGGCTAATGAAACAGATCATTGAAACAAATCTAACAAAACTATAGGAGTCGGACCAGTTGGCTAGTTCAAGGACAGCCAAAAACCCGAGAGGAGAAAGACCTCCACTACAAAACTTTGAAAAATGTCATCTCTCGAATCTATGAGAGGACGCATACGCTGAACATGCCAATGGTAAATTCTCGAGCATGGGTCATAATTCGCTTCCTTCAAAGTTTCGTCCAGGAAACAAGGAGATGAGGCACTTTTATTGCACATGAGCTTTGATATCTTGTCCATTCTTCACTCAAGAAAAAAAAGGATTGTTTTAAGGGCTAAATGCTATTGTTATATACCTGGATTTTCACTCAACAAAACGAGCACTGTGATTGGTTGATTCTTGGTCACGTGCCCTGTTCAATTTAAATGTATCCAGACCGGGATACAATTCCGTAGTTGCTGCCCGCGCCGGATGTTTTGCAGCGATTGTTGAAGGGAATATCTAAATATATAACAAAGCACTTAATATCTGGTCCCTCGGGAAACTAGTTAGTTTGTTTTCGCTCAAGTTCAGATCAGGACTCTCGGGAAAACAAAGCTAACTGTTTCTCTCGGGACCATACATTAAGTGTATATTGATGCCCGTTGCTGAGATCTACAAAAGTTGCTTATAATCATGGTGAAATGTTTTACTAACATGCATACTGGTTTACAGAGTCTTTGACACTGTGGTACACAGATTACTCCAGTCTTTGGTTTCTTGATAAAAGAAACCTGTTTCTTCTTTGGTGGAGGTGGCGGTGGCGGTGAAGGAGGCTTTTGCTTGGTGCTGGCAGAGACAACTTTTTTGACTGCGGCAGGGGATGCATTGCTGCCCAAATAAACTGGTCGAATGCTGAGATTTAGGGCCTGAGAGCGACAACAATCTGAATAATACAAATAAGACATCGTTCGCACAGACAGCGACAACTTTAAAATTGAATATCAAGAGAGGTGTGCTTTCCATCAGTTTTATTAGTGAAGAACAAAACCCAAAGTTATAAATTTACTGTACAGTCACGCCGGCTAACGATATCACATGCTATGTCTAAAGTCAATTTTAAAAATGTCTCTAGAAGTTGAAGGAGCTAACCAACCGGCGTGGGAAACCGTGGTTCTTCTTTCGTTTTTTCTTGGCTAAAATCAACCAGCAGGTTGCTTTACCGTCTGGTGCAATGAGCTACAAATGGTTTACCTGGTTTACACTGAGGAGCACAAGCAGTAGAACAGCTTTGAACAGCGCACGGGTCATATGCTGTGCTGTAAGGCGAATATTGAGGATAGGCCGGCTGTTGACTCACTGGAAAGCAGCATCCTGCATCACAGTTAGGATAACAAGTCGACGGACAACCAGTCGGGCATGCCGGGGGCGGAGGAGGCGGAGGCGGAAGGGAGGCTTGATAATTGACCAACTGAGGGAACATATCAGGGGAATAGTTCGGGGCCCCGGGCGCACAGCAACTTCTCTTGCATGATGAAAGACAGAACTTTTTGCATCCGGGATGGCATTCCCATGCAGACCCTGGTATAAATGGAAAAAAAAAGTCAACGACTACCCCTTTCTTCCATGGATAAATTTAGTTTGCTATATCCTGGCTTAGTTACATATGACAGTGTACGCAAGGACAAGCGAACTAAAAAAGGAAGCACGGAATCCTAGTGAAGGATATAATTAGCTATATAATATATAATATCAAAAACTAGGAAGAACAAGGCTGACTGAACGTTTGGAGGAATATATTACCTAAAATATTACCTAATATTAGAAGCCCGGGACTGAGCAATTGCAGTCAAATCGGGACCCAGGGGATTAAAAAAAAATGTATCGTTGATATACGACGGTCTGGCCCGGTAGGGCTAAGGTTTTTAAGCGGTTGAATTCAAAAGTCTATGTTTTCAACATAGTCGTCCTGCAATCTTTCGGAAGGTTTTTGATTAAGATTGAGTGAACAAACTACCTCCTGAACTCGCTCGCAGGGCTGCTATTGCGTTGATGATGGGTTGAAATGAAAGTTTAATCTTTGTCAATTGATTCTGGTTTGGAATTGTAATCGTGGGAACATTTTGTTTCGGAATATTTGACTCCGTTTTGTGGGCTTCCCAGAATGGAGTGTGTAGCCTTGCGATTTCATAATAGCCTTAGCAACCGAAGAATTAAAAAAATGACTCAAATCGCCTTGAATCTGGAAAAAAAGACACACAGAAAGGAAGCGACCCACAATGGCAATAAGGTAAGGCTTTTTAATTGAGAATTGTTTCATATAACTATCTTCTTAAGTATTTCATCGGGATTACCATACAAATATTAAGTTAAATGTTGACAGCTGAACCATTGGGAAGTCGGAAAAATCCGACCCCCAGATGGGATTTGAACCCACGACCCTCCGTGATCTAGTGAGATGCTCTAATCACTGATGAGCTACTGGAGACTCTATGGCGAACAAAGGTGAGCAAGGGTGAAATGTGGGTCTTTGACTCGAGCTACATCACGTGGCAACAGAGTCAAATAACGACTGACAGCATAGCTCATAACTGCATCGCGCAGTCACCTTAAAGCATATCTATCTGAGATGTGGCCAACTCTGTAGCTGCGTGATGCAGCTCGAGTAAAAGACCCACATTTCACCCTTATTCACCATAGAGTCTTCGGAAGCTCAGTGGTTAGAGCATCCGACTAGATCACGGAGGGTCGTGGGTTCGAATCCCATCTGGAGCTCGGATTTTTCCAAGTTTCCAATTTGTTCATCATTTCATTTAATATGTGTGCATCATTCTCACATTCGATTCGTTCATTTCCATACAAATCCTTATATTTTTATCGGCTATGTTGGCTTTCCCTCACACTGACCTTGGGGCGCTTGTGTCGAGGGTGGAGGCGGAATGATTGGATCTCAGTCATTTATTATTCCTTCCATTTTTTTCAGAGTTATTCGTTATTGAATTCGATATTCATTTTTTCGTATTCGTTATCCTTTAACGGAACCGTAAAATTATTTATTCCGAATGTTTGAGCACTAAATATTCCTTATTCATGTTCATTTTTAAGTCGTTATTCATTATTCCTTATTCCGCTTCTATCCCCGAGCCTGTGATGGAATCCATAGGATTGGTGACATTGGAGGAAAGTCCTTGGCTAACTTTTACTAATTACATCCTTCTTTTACTATTCATGATTCAATCCCTGTATTTTGATCAAGAAAAGTTGAAAGCATGGGTCGCATCATAAGGAGAGAAGATATGGTCCACGATCTTTGAAAAGTTAAAAAGCTGATCAAATCATCGATCGCATAGTACTTACTAAGCACTGGATTCTGAACTACTATCGACTTTCTCCCACCATGGCCTGCAATGAGAAAAAAGATCGATGAAAGATCGGTCATTACCTTTCACACTGCATAACAATCGGAGGTGTGGTCAAGACAGACTTACTTGATTTATGTTTTAAGGCCAATCCGTTACCAAAGGTGAATAGTAACGTCAAGAGGTGAAGAAAGGCCAAGGCTGTCTTCATGGTGACAGTAGGTACCCCTAGGAAAAAAATTCAATTGTTTTTCTCATTTATTAAAATTAAGCAATCCAGCTTATGAGCAATTTAGCTTTGTGTTGGGGGCAAATCTCTGCGCACTGATAATTATTTGAAATTTAGTTTTAGATTGTGCCCATCCTTTGAAGGTTATTTTGTCTGTTGCTCCCAATAGCAAGAGTACATTACCCAAGAATAAGAATCTGGTATCAGGTTTGTTCCCATCAGCGTCAGAGAAGAGTCTATTTTTAAACCAAATTTTGGGCGAAAATAAACAATAGATGGTTTTCAATCACGCGATGAGACGGTTATGTTGGTGTCCAAACAATAGCAAATTATGGCTCATGTTTTGCATTATAAGAGAGTCAAAATCCCAAGAGACTTTTTTCTCTATTGCTCTGTGCACCAACATGGCTGCTGTGACGTCAGGTGAAAACCATCAATAGACCAAATGTTGTACCTAATTCAAATCTCCCGGGGTTAAGATTCTTTGTGTATTTTATTTGCATTATAAAGTAGTATGCACATTAAATGATATGGAAATACCTGGGACAAAACATTTTGTTCCCAAAGGGTACAACATTGAGTTGGTTGGCCGAAAGCCACTTCCGATATATTGAAATTCAGCTCAAAACCGGCAAAAGGCATCATCTCGAGTCTCTGGGGCATAAACTAATACAAACCCTCGCATTTATTCCCCCGAGGCTCGAGATGACGCCCTTTGTTTCGGACTGAATTTTAACATATCGAAATCGGTTTATTTGGTCTATCGTTTATTTTCCCTCAAAACCTGGTTTAAAATCAGGCACTTTTCTGACACTGATGGGGAACAGACCAATTTGGGTAAATCCTACTTTGGGGCGATGGACTTGAAGTAAATTTCATCAGAACAGGGTTAACCAAATCCTCGAAGACCCAGGGACAGCTGGTGAAAGTTAACTACAAGAACGGGAAGAGCCCCTGGCCACTTACTCTTACTGAACCAGTTCCAGAAGCGTTCGAATTCCCTTCTTCTGATTGGCCACAAATGTATTTTTTTGGTGGCCAATCAGCGAAGAGGAGTAACCGGGTGACTCTGATCGTTTCTTACACGAAGTAGTTTTCCTCATCGATCGCCGTAGTTGCCCAGCGCGTTCAACGGGGAAAGTTTCACAACAAAACGTTAACGAAACCGGAAAAATTACAAGATTTAGCACGGTTGCAAGCAACAAACGCACTCCGATAAATGTGTACGGCGGATTTTTTGAAGGTATCGTAAATTCTTATTGCTGATACGCAATGCATAACTTGCATTTTCTGCACCTTTCGCTCACTAAATTGTCTAGTACACAACGCCAAGCTTACCTTTTTCATCTCCATGTTCGTTGCACGACTTTTGAACTTTCTACGGCGTGAAAAGTTCCGTTGCACGGGTCACGCAATTATGGCGATCGATGAGGAAAACTACCTTGTGTAAGAAAAGAGCAGAGTCACCTGGCTGCTCCTCTTCGCTGACTGGCTACAAAAAATCTTTTGTGGCCAATCAGAAGCAGGGAATTAGAACGCATCTGAAACTGGTTCGGTAAGAGAAAGTGCCCAGGGGCTTTTCCCGTTCTTGTAGTAAACTTTCACCACGAACCTTCTATCGTCCCGCCTAGCTACCCCTTGGTCTACGAGGATGGGTTAACTATGGGGGAACATCTCCTTTCCTCGTATTCTTTTGTTGGGTCCTTAGCCATTTGCGTATACAACCTCGTTTCCAGGGTCTCCATTGTCGTTGAGAAACGAAGAGACCCTGGGAACGGCGTTGTTGCGTAGGGCGGAAGAGCTCTACCAAGCGTAGTCGATCCGGCGGAGACATACGTATTCACCCAGGCAACTTGCGTGCTTTATGCTACTGATTTAAGGAGAGATCAGTAGCCATCTTCTTGTATTGCCAGTGATACTTTGTTGTGTGCAGTCATTGCAAGTTCAACAAAGATAAAACCATAAAAGGGCTATAAATAAGAAATGTTTAGCGGGAAGGAAGACGAAAATATATAGTAAACTCTTAATGAATCTTTTGCGCTGTGCGTACAAATAAACGTATAAACAATTTTTGTCCCCCGCTTGAATCAATCAGTACTATGGTACGGTTTGAAAACTGTGCCACAAGTCCTCGAACGTTGATATTCACATTTTCAAGCCCTCTTGAAGAGGTAAACAATGCAATGACATGTAACGTGTAAAGTCAAACTGTCAGTGATCATGATTTTATTTGTGATTTTCACGTTCATTTAGAATCCCGGCCCAGTCAAATTAACTAAAGCATTGTTAGATTTACGTAGGCCCTTTAGTCTTAGCTAAGAGTTAACACTCGTCAAGAGTCAGGGAATCAGTCTTTATAAAGAGATTCCCTGATTCACCAACAACTTGATCGACAATTCAAATTCAACAGAAATGATATCACTGATTGGACTGACTGTTTTTGGCACAAAAATGACAGTGATGAAGGGAATTCAATCGGCATAAACTTCCGCATTAAATATCCGGAGTTATTCCATCGTTTGTGGTTGAGATATAAAAGTAAGCAAGGCTCAAAAAGATAAAAAGTAAGATAAAGCTTACCTAGTCGGATTTCGATCTTGATATATTGTGGTATGTACCTGCTGACAGCAGGTAAATGTTTAACCATATCAAACGGTGAAAATTGGACGCTGTTTGACATGAAATATTCAGCACTTAGAACATCTTCAGAGAAAATTAACTTTATTTTAAACTTGGCAGGAAGCAGTTTCATAATATTCTTGTTTATCTTTGAAACCTTTCAAAAAATCCAGCATAAGAAAGGTTAATTAGGCATGGTGTCTTAAGAGTGAATTTACAGTAACCGTAATAGATAGAAATAACTCTAGCAGGAGACATAGGGGCCAACACGATGTTATAGTTTTCCGAGTAAAAAAATATCAACAAATTTCACGCATTACATCACATGGAAAGCATCTCGATATATCATCAGCAACTTCTTGAAGTGTGCTCCAAAAGCGATTAACAACGGCAATTGTCAAATATACGATGTACTTTAAATTTTAAGTTTGATCCAACGTCTGGACAGACACAGTGATCTCGAAAAGCATTTTCACTAAACTTGATGAAAGAGCTGCGCAGCCAAGCAGAACGTCCTTTAGAGCGCTCTATTCCCGCAAATGCCTACGGCGCAATCAGCTTACTTGGCTTGCCCATGTCCCTCGCGGTCACACCAATGAAGTGGGCTGCAGGGCTTGTGGTAGTTGAGCAAGGATTCAATGCATCTTGAGCCCAGAGCTTCAGCTTTGCAGCTCACCACTCAGCCGGTGAAGGTCAAAACACTGAGTCAAAAATAAAACGAAATGAAATGAAAACAAAATAACATAACAGATTCATGTATCTCTAACATAGAACGCAGAACATCACTACCCGACAGTGATTATTCCGCCTAAGTCTTGATTTAAAAAATGTTGCCTTTGCCGTGAACTTTAATTTGGTAGTAGATACGTTTTTCGTTTACTGATTGCATGTCTTTGTTTCTTAGCGAGTGATAGCACATGCTTACAGCGGAAGAGGAATAATAGCGTTATTACATATTCTTTGAAAAATAGATAATTTACAATTAGCAACCTTGGTGGTCAAGGGGTTAATTGATTATTATTATTAAATTTTCGACGTCCGATATTGCCTTTCTAGCCTTCTGATTGGTTCAATCAATCTCAGTTAACAGCTCACACACCGTATGACCAAATATGGAAACGGATTGCGGCAAGTGTTGTCAAGCTGGAAACCGATTTGCTTTAATTTCCAACTGTACAAGCGTTCACAATTTAATGAAAATGTAATAGGACAATTATTCCATTCGCGCTTATTGCATATGAAACTACTTATAGCCAGCTCGACACTATACGCGCCTCGTTGGCTATTTACCATCTCATATCCAAGGCGCGCTTATGGAACAATCAGCCAATAAATATCAAAAATACCATAATACTCTTTGTTTGTCCCTCCAAAATTTTGCAAAAGCATTGTTTTTATGTTTTCTTGGGACTTACAATGGTCCCAAGATAAACTGGAAACAATGCTTATTAACTACTTGCACAATCCCATAATACAAATGTACACCTCTTTTACCCCCCAAAATTTTGCATATTCGTTGTTTACAATTACTCCTGGGACATGAAGATGTCCGCAAGAGAAATCGAAAACAATGTCTACGCAAATTTTGGGGGTAAAAGAGGTGTATTATGGGATTTGTGCAAGTGGTGAATGCAAAATTTTGGAGGCCTGGGACAAACAAAGAGTATTATGGTATTTTTGATATTGGCTTATTGTTAAATAGTCAGCGAACAGTCTTCGGGTTTAGTCCCTAGTCCAGACGTTTGGGTTGTCTTTTTTAAAAATATGTGTATTCCCCATTTCTTCCCTCACCTTTCCATCATTCACCGTTAAAGCTTTTAAAACTTTGAGAGTTCATGATATCACTTTTTGTCTTTTTCTTCTCCGGTACCGGAGTCCGTGAAAGTATAAAAGGATTTTGTAAGGTGGGCACAGTGACAGGAGGGGTCATGTTGCAGGGACATGATGCAGCGACAAAATGGTGCGTAGTACACACTGAGGCGGCTTTACATTAGGGTCGTGTAGCGGAAACACGTAGCAGGAACAAAATCAGAAAATTTGCACACACATGTCCCCTCGTGTGAGCTGATGCTTTTATATTTGTGCAACACCAATTTTGAACTGAAGTGGAGGTGGCTAGTGGTGGATATTTATACCTCGTGCTTCGCAGCTCGGTAAATATACACCACTAGCTACCGACACTGAGGTGAATAGTTGTTTTAGTATATACTAAAACAGTGAGATAATATAGCACAAAAAGATGATTTTAATTCATTTATTCCTGCAAAGATTACAACATTGCTCGGAGGTGAATAGCAAAGGATATCCGGAGTTTAACTAGGCAATCAGCGCGCGAGTTCAACGCTATCACTATTTTGGTATATATTAGCATAGATTAACTAAGGTCTAACAATAAATAGCAAATTCAGAGCCCAGGAATGGGTTGAAGTTCCGAGTTAAATCCCTTGTCAACTTATGCGTCTTGTACCACTTGCCATGTACCGCTGACCGCGATGGTCTCAGTTGGTTGCAGGTCAGACTTCCCTGTGGGAGATAGCGGGTTTGATCTCCGGCTGGAACAACACTCAGAGTCTAACGAAAAAAGAAGTTCAGCCTTTTTAGTTTTCATGGGCAAATGGTTAGACTTTGAAGTCTTCTCGGATAAGGACAATAAACCATGCACGGTAGATCTTTGTCGCATGCGACAAGCTTACGACAGGCTTACAACTCGTTTACGATTGTCGTGTACGTCAGAGAAAATGTCGTAGTTTTAAAACATGTTTTAAAACACTGCGACAATTGTAAGTCATGTCGTAAGCCTGTCGTTCGTTTGTTGCACTCGCCAAAATCGCACCTAGAAAATCGGCCCTTGGAGACCCCACACACAACACTCCTAATGATATGCGAAATTAAATAACACGGAATACCAGCATGTTATTGGCTAGGCGTGCATAAAACACGTGCATGACCCTACAGGAAAGCTATAAATACGCTTTGGTTGATGTGCGCTCCCTTCTTGCTCAGTTTCCAGCGGAACACTGGTCCGGAGAAATATTTATTTAATTTTCGACCCATGTGAATCATGGCCGACGGACAAGTACAGTTTCCACAGGATTCAGTTCCGGCAGCGGCAGTCCATGCGGTGGCTCCTCCGGCTGCAGAAAATCAAGTCGCTGCCCCGTTGAATCAACAACCTCCTCCACCTGAACCAGAAGGTGAATTAGAGGTAAATACTTTCAGTCTTTCGCCTACCGATTTTGCTGGTAGACTTTTTCAATGCTTTGTCGGCGCATGAATCCTTCGGAAGGTCTGTTCGAAGAGCGATTATGGTCAATGCCCTATTTACTATATTAAGTGCTCCTTTGAGAGCGGGCGTGACGTTTTTTCACCGGTGTTCGTCTGTGGGATGAATCCTTCGGCGGTTTGGTTCGAAGGATGACTACAGTGAATTTTGAGTGCTCTTTTGACAGCGGAGGGTGAGGTTTTTTCACCAGTGTTGATCTGTGGGATGAATCCTTCGGCGGGTGGTTCGAAGGATGACTACAGTGGATTTTGAATGCTCCTTTGAGAGCGGAGGGTGAAGTTTTTTGACCAGTGTTGATCTGTAGGATGAATCCTTCGGCGGGTTGGTTCGAAGGATGACTACAGTGGATTTTGAGTGCTCCTTTGAGAGCAGAGGGTGAAGTTTTTTCACCCGTCCTCGTGACTTTTAGAATTTTTCTTCTGTGCTCTGAGGGTCGTTTGAATAAATGTTTTCGTTGAGACAACGGACTTCGTTTGATACATGTGTTTAGTGCTATACATGTAACTATTGTAGCATTGTGGTACCTGTCATGTACTGACAGGATATCCGAGAGCACACCAAGACAACATGGCGGATCACTACAAACACGTTTTTATTCAATCTATGCGTGAACATGTGATTACTATATATGGTAAACGCACAGGGAGACCATAACATCAAGGAAACAATCCTAATCGACTAACAGTGTCGGGTAACCTACAGTCTCTAAAAAAAACAAAACAAAAACAAAAATAGTTCAGAGATCGAGTCTCTGTGGTGCCCTGAACTCTCTCTGAGGGTATCGCCGCTTACGGACCGTAGAACTGGCTGTGGGCGCTTCAGGAGCTATAGGTGTGGGAACAGAAACCATCTCCGGTTGATCGGCCTCGGGAATCTCTGTACCTATTACATTGGGTGGAGTACTCAGTTGCATTGGCGCTGGTGGTGTGCTGGCCTCCTTGGGTTGGCTGACCTCAACAGTGTCAGTGTCAGTGACCTCAACTGCCGTTGGCTTCAAGTGGTCGATATGTCGACACCAAATAATCCCTGGTGCTACTTTGACCTCGTACATCAGCGGACCTGTCTTGTTGACAATCAGCCCTGCACGCCACTTCAGATCCCCTCGATAATCTCGTGACATCACTGAGTCACCAACCTCTAACTGACGACGCTGTCTACCCTCCTCATTCGCGGCTCTGATGCTCTGCTGGTGCTGTTGGTTAACGATCTTACGGTTCAGGTTGGGTTTTACTAAATCTAGGCGAGTGCGTAACGGTCTTCCAAGGAGTAACTGTGCCGGGCTCACATCGGTAGTTGAGTGAGGAGTGTTCCTATAGGCTATGAGAAATTTTGCCAACTTCTCCTTCACTGCCTTTCAGCTTTGATGCATGGAACTTAATGCCTGCTTGAAGGTTTGTACTGCCCTCTCCGCTAGACCGTTTGTAACTGGATGGTATGGTGCTGATGTTCTATGGCGGATGCCATTGGACTTGACGAACGCCTGGAACTCCTCAGAAACAAATTGTGCACCATTGTCACTAACGATCTGTTCAGGAATTCCAAATCTGGCTGCAAATCGCGTAGGACTTCGATGGTTGAACTTGAAGTGGTGGAACTAGCCGGGATCACTTCCGGCCACTTGCTGTGTGCATCGACAACCACTAAAAACATGGAGTCTGAAACGGGCCGGCATAGTCGATGTGTATGCGTTGTCATCGTGCAGTGGCCCACTCACACGAATGCAGAGGTACTTTGGTAGGCATGTTCTGGTTCTGCTGACATGGGCGTTGATATTAGGCCACAAGACGTAGCTTCTCG
>NC_090885.1:23502962-23505462 GCF_036669925.1 Montipora capricornis | reverse complement strand
AGATGAATAATAAGTGTCTCGCAAACCTTAGTTTCGAGGCGTGTTTCGTGATTGTTTCCCTAAAGTTGCTTTTTCGCATCTTTTTAAAAATAAGTGATAATTCGGGAATCAGCACTGCCTTTGATTTGTGTAACAATTCAGAGACTTTTGGTGCACAAGTTTGTCGTTACCGTAGGAACATTTATACGGTTAGGAACTTAGGGTGGAAGCGGAATAAAGAATCTTACGGTTTTCCGTTAAAGAATAACGAATACGGAAATAAAACAAAGTTTCAATAGTGAATAATGCATACCAACTCGGAAAATAATGAATAAGTGAGATCTAATTATTCCGCTTCCATCCCCGAATATATACATAGACAACAGGAAGTTTTAATTAAGCAATAGACCACAAGTTTCTACGGTTTATACGCTGATAAACTGCGGGATGTTGGTAGGACACGGGAAGAATTTGTAAATCACGAGCCGCAGGCGAGTGATTTACAAATTCTTCGAGTGTTCTTCTAACATCCCAAGTGGTTTATCATGCTTATAAACCATAGAAACCTGTGGTCTATTGTGACTAGTATCGCGCTGTTATAGCAATATTTAGGGAAGCAAATTCAATCGCAATCAGTGTTTGTGTTTAGACAGGTTTTCTCCCGGTAAATTCGACCTGTTAAAGGGAAATCTTATAAGCTGGGCTAGTATCATGAAGAAACAGCAAAAAAAAGTTGCCCTAAAGAAACTCGCTCATACAGTCCCGTTTCTCCTAAATCGAAGGCATAAAGGGAGCTCCGAAACGAGACAGTTTTTGTTGTCGTTATTTTTAGCGACAACTCAATTTTGTGCCAATCACGAGTGCCGTTATTTTTGGTTCGAGTGAAGCCACGGTATTCTGACCGTTGACTGTAGATGAAGAGAAACTCTAAAACAGGATACAATAAGAGAATTTAACGACGAAATGAATGACATTCATTATGAGATTTATTACGGCTCTTTGGTTATATTATTCACACAGTCTATTGTTCTAGCCTCGTTTTTACAGCACAAATTCTTTCAATTTTACGCGTGTGAACGAGGCTAGTTAGGCTAATTAACACAGAGACATAAAAATAATTTGTTGGCGGCCATTTTAGCATTCGGTCAATAAGAGGCAGAAATTCTCTTATAACGAACGGTAAAGTGTGACTAATTATTAAGTGCATGCAATAGAAACCAACCCCTGTATTGTGACTAAGCTTGACTATTTCGCAGCAACGCCTACGTTTTGTGTATAAACTTGTTGGAACAGCCAGTACAATATACGTTACAAATGCCATTAATTCTTTTGCTCGTTCATTCATTCTAATTCACTAGGAACTACCCACAAAACACAAAAAAAACTACGTAATTTCTACAATCTTGGAAAAATTGACTACGCCTTATTTGATAGTCTCTTTTTTGTTAGTTATATTTAAACTGAAAAAAAAAATCCTTTCTTTAAGCTTAACTTTTTGTAATGAGGAGCTCCGCTTTTAGGGTTGGCTAAATCTATATATGAAAAAGTTAAAACCAAACCCTAATTCTCTAAAAACCTTTTAATTGAGGATATTTGCCAGATTCAATTTTCCAGATGTTCTTGTCCCAGCTTGAAAAAGTAGACGGATTTTTTAACTCCGTGTCGGTTTTTTGTCCTCGTGTATCCGAGACGCCCGATTGACTCTTGCCATAGCTGTTGATGATAGTGCCGCTACCAGTACCTGCCAATACACCAATCCGATCGACTCTGGATTGTTTTGATAGAACCGTTCCTGACGAGTAGCTGTTTTTGACCTTATCTCTAAGATAGCCTACCAAACCACCGGCAATCCCGAACGCTGAAACTGTCCCATTCGCATAGCAGTTTTCGATGAGGGATTGAGGATTAGTATTGACCAGTGCTACCAGTCCACCCGCATAATACTTTCCTGCTGAGACTGATCCTGTGGCATAACTTTGTCTGATCACTCCACTAGACATAAGTGCAACCAAGCCTCCAGCTTGACCGTCCACAACTGAAACCGTCCCAGTCGCATAGCTTTTTTCTACGGTGGCTTTATACATACTTCCCACCAGACCCCCAGAATAATAATTTCCTGAAACTCTGGCTGTGGAGTAGCTGTTTTTGACGACCGATCCTGTCCAGGAGTATGAAACCAGACCACCTGTGTAACCATACTTGTCTGCGCTGGAAACCTGGCCTGTGACATAGCAGTTGTCTACTGTGCCATAATTATATGTTGCCAATGCGGCGGCGGCTCGGTTGCCTTTGATGTCTACGTTTTCAAAGTTTAGGTTTTTCACCACTGCACCTTGGCGGATATATGTAAACAAACTTGCATAGTTGTCGTATTGTATCTGAGACCGATCCATCCTTAGATTCAAAATTCTTTTATTATTCCCATCCAAAATGCCTCTAAATTCGGGCAAAGGAGCAAAATTTGCAATACTATATAGGTCGATATCTTGTGTGACGATGAAATATTTGCCAGCATTGCTTC
>NC_090885.1:23492962-23497962 GCF_036669925.1 Montipora capricornis | reverse complement strand
GAATGCTAAAATGTTACGAGAGTGCTTAGGACTAATCACTGAAACGAGCGCTTAGGCTTAATCAGTAGACTAGTGCTTTCTACTTCACACGATCTCGTGAAAAGTATACGAGTTAAGCGAATCGCAAAATGAAAGGTAAAATTTTACGAGTGCTTAGGCCTAATCAGTAAACTAGTGCTTTCTTCTTCACACAATCTCGTCAAAAGTGTAGTTAACCGAACCGCAAAGTGAAAGCTAAAAAGCGATTGCAGAATACCCGGTTTAGGAACAGAGTTGTTTATGCTATCCCATGTGCGAAAGATATACTCCCGACTACAGAAGGCTAGGCCGCTTTTCCTGAAGCTCGTTTACGGGGGCCCCCTAGACTGACACAAAAACATTCGATGGACTGAATTGGCTATGGGCAGCTGCCCATAGCCGCTTTAATGAATTCATCATAAGATAAAATCGTATATTCACAAAATACAAAATTGGCCCCAGTAAAGGTGGGGGCTACAGAACGCCAAAAATTATGCATAACAACTTGGAGAGAAGCGGAAGGAGAGGGGGAGGAGGTGGGATGGAAAAGAATCTTGTTGCCTCGATGAGTAGCAGAGACGAATGGACGCGTGAGTCTAATCACGTGCATGCTATGACAAAGAGGGGGTGCTACTAATTGCCGAATTGCTTACCCCTTGGCATACACGGAGAAGTGGTTATGCATACAGAAAAGTACTACATGTTAACAATTGATAGAAAGCACTATGAGAAAGCATAAAGATCCTATTCGCCAGCAAATATTTCCATTATGCTATCCCATGTGCGAAAAATATACTCCCGACTACAGAAGGCTAGGCCGCTTTTCCTGAAGCTCGTTTACGGGGGCCCCCTAGACTGACACAAAAACATTCGATGGACTGAATTGGCTATGGGCAGCTGCCCATAGCCGCTTTAATGAATTCATCATAAGATAAAATCGTATATTCACAAAATACAAAATTGGCCCCAGTAAAGGTGGGGGCTACAGAACGCCAAAGCATCATAATTCGAAAACTAATGATGATGCACACCCCACCCAAAGGAAAAGCGGCGCGCCAAAAGCAGAAAGGAACCAGTGAAGTTGCCAGAGTCTGCTGCCTTTGCTGATCAGGCTCAGTGCAACTGATAATAAACGCATCTCTCTGGCATACAGGAAAATTGATACATATAAACAAAAATATGTACAGAAAGCATTCTTGGGAAAACATAACCAAGGAAGGTTGGCCTGAAATTGCTGCCCTTGCTAATCAAACTCAGGCCAATCTTCAAGGTTCAGATCAAAATGAACTAAATAAAGAAAGAGATCAATGCTGAACGAAAACAAGACCCCGTACCAAAAAAGAAAACTGTACCCCCAGCGACAGGTCTGCTGCCCCTGCTAATCAGGCCTGTCGCTAGGGGTAAGATGCCAAGGCAACATCCCCTGCCTGTTGCCAGGGCTAGTTCGACATCGATTGTAAGCGAATGTATTTCAAAAAGGCATTAGACTTCCAGCGCCCCATGGCCCTAATCTGCGCTAAGTTGGATGGAACGCGGGCACGAGAAGAACGGCGAGTTGACATCTCTGAATAATACTAAAAAAGAAAGATGGCAGAATCAAAGCGTTCCAGAAAGTATTATCCATTTGAGAAAGAGAAAACCAATGAGACAACAAATCAATAAAATAAAATAAGATGATGGAAAACACACAAATAACATGAAATAAATAGGGCAAGGAAAAACCTGTCAACGATAAAGTTGACGCTAAAAGCCTCCTTATAGACTGCCCGCACACATTCAAACAAGGTAATGTGGAGTACACCACATGATCTGAGGACAAAGTCCAACAGAAATATAAACTGCAAGGAATACACCCCGCATATAAATCAAAAAACAAGAGGATAACCCTCTGTAATGTGGAATACACCACATGGAAAAAATACAATGTCCAACGCAAAACAAACTACAAACAAAAACCCCATGCCTTATGTCACATTACAGGTAGGACAAGGCGTGTAAAATGGCCCCGCGATAGCTACGATACAATTGATACTGACCGGCAGAGTTCAAATGAACACCATCCGGTAAATAATAATCCTTAGCTGGGTGATTAAAAACTCTGTGACGCCAACAAAAAACATTGGGGGTAGAATCGAGTACCACACTGACATAAGTGTTCAGTTTCTCAGCTCTCTGCCTGAAGAGCGCCGAGTCAGGATGCGAGAGAGCACGAGGTATGATATAACACCAACCAACCACGCGCACGGGAAAACTAGATAAAAGCAACTGAACTAGATCGTCCAGCGCCGAACCTATCACTTCTGGCGGCAAAATGGTGAGGTCATTAGTGCCGATCTCTAGGATAATAATTTCAGGCGAAAGGGAATTTATTATACCAAGATCGAGAGTGCGAAGTTTGTCGATGGTGCGTCCACCCACGCCATAGAAATGTACTGAAAGAGAGCCCTCGAGGCCAAAATTTAAATCCGCTCTGTAATCGAAACCCCTGCTAATGTCCCGAGACAAACGCTTAACAAAAGAATGCCCCAGAATAAGGACCTTGGGAAGATTAACTGCCATAACGAAAACAAGGGGAAAAACAAAGCGATAACGATCGAGCGTGGTACAGGATAAAAGATCGAATTAAGAAAGTAATCGCAACAAAAAGAACAAGGGGGCAACAATACTAAATAACCGGTGGAATGGACGGAGACTAGCGACTATTAAGCCACATTCTTACCTTAAAACGCCAAATGGAAAAAAATCTTGTTGCCTCGATGAGTAGCAGAGACGAATGGACGCGTGAGTCTAATCACGTGCATGCTATGACAAAGAGGGGGTGCTACTAATTGCCGAATTGCTTACCCCTTGGCATACACGGAGAAGTGGTTATGCATACAGAAAAGTACTACATGTTAACAATTGATAGAAAGCACTATGAGAAAGCATAAAGATCCTATTCGCCAGCAAATATTTCCATTATATAAATATCATTTTCTCTACCATGCCACTGCGGACTGCGGGGCTTCAGTGGCAGTTTTTAAGTAAGACCGTGATTTAGTGGGCCGGGTATTTTGCAATCTAGCCGAAGTATTTTAAGAAACAACACAACACTTTTTACTGGGTTGCCTATGGGCAAACCCAGTCGAGGTCTACGTTTAGTTTGTTTGTTCTCTTTTTTTTTTTTTTTTTCCGTGTCGGTAAAAGTCTTGCCTGTCACTCCCCTGGTAAGTAGTGTCTTTGTGTATAGAGCCTTCTGCGCGTATTTTCTTAGGATCGAGAGGGTAGTGGAACTGCGTAGATTTCTCTTGTGGACACAGTAGAATCATTAACTTAGCCTGCAATGGCGTCGAAAGTCATGCAACGCGAATGGCGTTTTAGTGGATCCTTAAACAAAATATACCCTTATGGAGCTCAATAATGGAAAGTCAGTTGGATAAACTAGGCATGAATCTCAAAAGCGACGAGTACTGGACTTCGACAACAATCTATCGCCCGTCGAGACGAAATCAAAGTGAGCAGTATTTACCTGAAGTACATGGTAATTTGACACAATTGAGTTTCTTGTCTTCACGCACGCAATGAAATAGGAAGAGCTTTTCGCCTCTAAGAGCAAATGTGTTGTTTGTTTCAATAAAATTTTCGCTGGAAAAGGATTCTGTGGTATTTTCTGCCTTTGTGAATTATAATATCATGTTGTGTATTGAATTTTCGAGCTTAAGGTTCAAATGTGATATGGGAGAAGTTTTTTAGTATTGCTCTGTAAGCAGGAAGGGTTCGCAGGCCTGTTGGAAGCGTGCTTGAGTTTCAACAAAATGAGCCCCAAAATCAGTGAAAACTTGTGACGCAGATGAATAATAAAGTAGCTGCTATTTCCAAAATGATGGAATTACCTGGTGATAAATAACGTCGTACACGTCTTGGAGAGTAAATTTTGACTTTGCATAAACAAGAGTTGGGCGATTGTGATCTTTGTTTTGACTTCGCTCATTTCATTGTCAAACTTTATCACACTTGACAGAAACCCGGTATCTTGGGCATATGAATTACGGGGTGGTGACTTCTTTGCCTAAAAGCAACTCACTTAACGAAACTGTCCTTTTTCAAACAACAACAAGGATTCAAACAGCTTCAATTCTTACAGAGTTCGATAAAACATGCGGTGGGGCAACCAAAGCGATGGGAGCTGTGTTGGGGTTTCAGTGTGAAAGTACAAACGGCTACTAACACTCTTATAACTCTTTTTTCATTATTATTTTATTAACCCACAGTCTGCAGTCTGCATTTTATCCCTGGTCTGCAGTCTGCAGTCTGCAGTCTGCGTTTTACACTGACCGGTTATTTGAGTGGTTTTTGGCAACAGAGGTTAATTATTCGTAATGCGATTGCTTCCGTTGCCGTTAGCAATGGGTCGCAAATTTGACACTTTTATCGCATTATCACATTACGCATTGAACCACGTTATCTATTATTCTTAAAAATTTAAAAATATTCGTGCCTTATCAGTTTTCGGTCGAATTTATGTCCAAGAAGGCAGATAAATTGCAGAAAATATTAGTTTTGCAAAAACGACCCAGAGCCAATATTCCCCAGTACGGCTCGAGCTAGCTCGGTTAGTAAGTAGTTTATTATATGGTTTTTTAATTACCTTTTGCTTTGTTTTTGCAAGCCCGTAATCGGCCCGTGGGCCAGTCACAATTTGCCTGGAACGCTGCACGCCCGGGGATGCTCGTCATCTCGCTTAGGGGTGTAAATTTTGGATTTTGGTCTCGCTTAGGGTGTTTCGGGCAAAGCGCCAATATTTTAAGCCGCCAAGGTCAAAATTTGCTTAAGTCACGCCCAGATTGGTCTCCTGTAGGAGTCACAAAAAGCTTGAGCCACGCCCAGATGGTCTCCTTCAGGGGTTAAATTTAAAATTTCCGACTAGCATCACCGTGTGTTCCATATGGGAGTCCCCCCTTCCCCCCCCCCTCCGGGGCTGCACGTACCACAGGCAACCCAGT
>NC_090885.1:23487962-23490462 GCF_036669925.1 Montipora capricornis | reverse complement strand
TAATACGAATGTTTTTCTCATAAAGGAAGCTGTAATTATAAGCCTTGCAGGCATTTTTCACGTCAGCAAACACGTACCCGGCTCAGTTTGAGGGGGGAGGGAGGGAATGTTGATCAACCCCCCAAGGCTTTCGTTAAATTTAGTCACAGTAAAATAAATTCACATGGACCCTTTGCTTGCGCTACAAGATGACAATATATTTTGGATGTCGCTGATGTCGTATGACGTCATCAGATCCGCCATCTTGATTTCACTATTTCAGCTTAAGTTGCCTATGATAAATCAGTGCAAAATCAAGCCAGAAAGCTTAAATGGGGTAAAAGATTATGACAGACCTGCTCTGACTTCCTTACGTGTCTTAAATGTAAACTGGCCTGACAGTCATAATCATCTACGAGAGCAACATCCAAAATATATTGTCATCTTGTTGCGCAAGCTAAAGGCGGCGAAATACGAGATACAAAAACCCTCAACTTGGCGCGCAACATTATTTCGTTGCAAGTTTGGGTCGATTTCTCCCGTTTTTCACCTTGCATGATCAACTTGTCGCGCAACAAAAACATTTTTTGCGGGTTGAAGAAAGTTGTTGCGAAAAGTAGAGCGCGAACCTACTCTGAGCAACAAATTTTGGCTTTGTTGCTTGTTTTTCATCAAGCTCACAACTTGTCGCGCAACAAATGTGCTCTTGTACTAGCAAATCAACCACCCAGCGCCCTGCATTTCTTCAACTCGCAACAAATGTTTTTTTTGCGGGTCAAGTTGATCACGCAAAGTGAAAAACGCGAAACATCGACCAAAACTTGCAACGAAACGATGTTGCGCCACAAGTTGAGGGTTTTTGTATCTCGTCTTTCGCCGCCTTAAGGGTTTTGCACTCCATGTGAATTTATTTTACTGTGACTAAATTTAACGAAAGCCTTGGAGGGTCTATCAACACCACCCCACCCCACCCCCCCCCCCCTCAAACTGAGCCGGGTACGTGTTTGCTGACGTGAAAAATGCTTGCAAGGCTTATAACTAGAGCTTCCTTTATGAGAAAAACATTCGTATTACTCGTATGTATTCGTATGTATCCGTATGTTAGTCGTATGTATCCGTATGTTACTTGTATGTTAGTCGTATGTCAGTCGTATGTATTCGTATGTATCCGTATGTTCCGTATGTTACTCGTATGTTACCCGTATGTACTCGTGTGGTGTTTTAGTCATGATCATCTATTATTCCTAAAAATCTAAAAATATTCGTGCCTTATCAGTTTTCGGTCGAATTTATGTCCAAGAAGGCAGATAAATTGCAGAAAATATTAGTTTTGCAAAAACGACCCAGGGCCAATATTCCCCAGTACGGCTCGAGCTAGCTCGGTTAGTAAGTAGTTTATTATATGGTTTTTTAATTACCTTTTGCTTTGTTTTTGCAAGCCCGTAATCGGCCCTTGGGCCAGTCACAATTTGCCTGGAACGCTGCACGCCCGTGGGGGGGGGGGGGGGGGGGGATGCTCGTCGTCTCGCTTAGGGGTGTAAATTTTGGATTTTGGTCTCGCTTAGGGTGTTTCGGGCAAAGCGCCAATATTTTAAGCCGCCAAGGTCAAAATTTGCTTAAGTCACGCCCAGATTGGTCTCCTTTAGGAGTCACAAAAAGCTTGAGCCACGCCCAGATGGTCTCCTTCAGGGGTTAAATTTAAAATTTCCGACTAGCATCCCCGTGTGTTCCATATGGGATTTCCCCCCTTCCCCCCTCCCCCCTCCCCCCTCCGGGGCTGCACGTACCACAGGCAACCCAGTGTACCCTCACGGAGGGTCTAGTTAAATTTAAAAACATGTTTCGACAGAAACTTCTGCCATCTTAAGTTTAAATTACAAAGTACAGAGTTGAATATATAGTGAGAACCAAAATGCTAATTAGCTGTAAGGACACATGACAATGTAAAAGATTACAAAGAAAGTTTTAAATTAACATGATAAAGTTGATGATTAAGTGTAGGTTTCTCCCTAACCTACACTTAATCATCAACTTTATCATGTTAATTTAAAACTTTCTTTGTAGTCTTTTACATTGTCATGTGTCCTTACAGCTAATTAGCATTTTGGTTCTCACTATATATTCAACTCTGTACTTTGTAATTTAAACTGAAGATGGCAGAAGTTTCTGTCGAAACATGTTTTTAAATTTAAAAAGTGTTGTGTTGTTTCTTAAAATATCGTTATCCCTGCTACTATCCAGACCTTCTAGCCGAAGTGATATTGAAAGGCAATACTAGGTATAATCGGGAAAATCGGACAATCGTATAGGACTTTTTTTTTTTAAGTTAAGCTATCCTGGGTGAGAAATATTTAAACGACAAAAAAATCGTATTGAACTTGAAGAATAGGAATAATCGTAGAATGGGAAGAATCGTATGTTCGGGAAAATCGGAAAATACTATTGAACTTAGAGAATAAGAATAATCGTAGAATCGGAAGAGTCGTATAATCGGGAAAATCGGAGAATGGTTTAGAACTTG
>NC_090885.1:23465462-23482962 GCF_036669925.1 Montipora capricornis | reverse complement strand
AATTTCACCCAGAGGACAAACTCGTGGAACCTCTTGAAGTTCCAGTCGCTTCTTTGCCTTCAGTGATCTCTAGTAGCTTTACTCCTGCACCTGTGTCAGTTATGAACCCACCTCTCACGTCTACACCTGCAGTAGAAAACCCCGCAGCTACTACCTCCATGCATGCTACTGGAGGAATCTGTTTTAGTAATCCACTTGTGGTTCCAAAAATACAGCTTAAGCTAACTGTTCATGAGAGTAATGTGCCCAAACCTGTCAAAGGTGATTGCCAAGGGGAATGCCAACCATTGACCTTTGTGACCTCAGTCACACCGTCTACGGTCACGCCATCTACAGTCACACCGTCTACGGTCACGCCATCTACAGTCACACCGTCTACGGTCACGCCATCTGCAGTCATGCCTAACATGTCTAGTGCAGCTGTCAATGAAAGCCTTACAGCTATTATGTCCTCAATGGAAAGGATAAGTGCTTCTCATGATCTCCCTCATGTGCGAGTCCAGAAGTTTGATGGATCGCCTCAACAATATCCTGCCTTTCGCCAGAGGTTCAAGCAACTGGTGGAGACAAAACTGCTTGATGATGCTGTCAAAATGACCCGTCTATTACAATTTCTAGAAGGACCTGCGCTTCTTGCAGTTCAGCGGTACGAGCCATTGCCAGGTGGTTTGGCAAAGGCCCTTAGGACGTTGGAGGACCGATTTGGTCAGCCATTTCAAGTAGTGAGAGCGTCTGTGGAATCTCTCACTAGAGGACCTGTTATACAACCTAATGACAAGGACAGCTTGCAGCAATACGCAGACATGGTTCAAGTTACTTATGATATCCTAGAGTCAATGGGATACTTGAATGAAATGAATGCAGGCAACCTTGAGAAAGTCATCATGCGACTTCCTAAGTGGATGCAAGCCAAATTTGCTGAACGTTTAAAGCGCCTAGAGGGTGAAGGTCATGCGATGCCTACCTTCAAGCATGTAGTGGACTTCCTCAGGGAGCGAGCCTTTATTTTGAACCATCCTTTCTTCAGTGCTGGAAGTCGTGAGAACGTGGTTTCTAAATTCAAGTCTAGGGGCAAGCCGCCTGTGACCCCTAAACCCGCCTTTTTTGTTAACATGACAGCCGCAAAGGGTGAGCCTTGTCCAATGTGTTGCCAGTCCCACCGCCTGTACCAGTGTGAGGCATTTAAATCCAAATCTCCGAGGGAAAGAAATGACTTTGTCAGGCAGCACAAAATATGTTTTAACTGCATCAGTTCATCTCTACACAACTCAAGAAAATGCAAGTCAACAATCAGGTGTAAAGTGGAAGGCTGTGGACAGGCACATCACACGTTGTTACATTTTCATGAACCAAAGGAAGTAGTTGATTCGGGAACTGTGAGTCAAAATAATGAAGTCAACCAGGACTCGTTGGCTGACCAAGGTACATCATGCAATACTTCAGCACATTCAGTCAATTCAGTAGTCAATTCCTCCGAGGTGCTACTTCAAGTTATTCCAGTGAAGGTGATAAGCAATTCTGGCCGTCAAATCACAACGTATGGTCTAATTGACTCAGGGTCTGACATAACCATGGTTGACCCTTCTCTTGTGAAGTTGCTAAATATTGAAGGAACACTAAGTAAGCTTTCTCTCACGACAGTGAACAGTGCTGATGTTGAAGAAAGGGGTATGAAGGTTAACTTCAAAATTGCATCATTGGATAGCCAGAACGACCATGTGATTGCTGTCAACCCTGCATGGGCTGTAAAGGATCTTACTATTCCCCTGAAACATACAAGGTTGTCAAAATCTTTAGAGCAATGGCCACATTTACGGGAAGTGCGTTTCCCAGAGGTGGAAAGGAGGAAGACTTCCATCCTACTAGGTACTAACATTCAAGAAGTCTTCGTACCTCTTGATGTAAGAAAGGGAAACCGAAATGAACCGCTTGCCATCAAGTCTTGTCTTGGTTGGAGCATACTCGGTGGCTTCTCAAATCTACAGTCCCACAGCCAGGGACAGGTTAACCTCATCAGTAGTGAAGATGTTTCCCTGAACGACCAGCTCGAGGAATTCTGGAAGATTGAATCCTATGGCACTGCGAGGTCTGAAACCAAACCATTATCGGTAGAAGATCGAAGAGCCCTAAAACTTATTGACAACTCGATTAGCCTGCTGGATGGCCATTACCAGATGGGCCTTCTGTGGAGGGATGACAATCCTGTACTGCCTTACAACAGACCTCTAGCTGAAGCAAGATTACAGTACCTGAAAAGGCGCTTCCGTCGTGATCCAGAGCTGGAAGTTAAGTACAGAGATGTGATTCAAGACTGTGTGGATAAGGGGTATGCTAGAAAGCTGAACAAACAGGAAGTTGCCGCAGTCAGTAACATCACTTGGTACATTCCCCATCATCCGGTAACAAATCCCAACAAGCCAGGTAAAGTGAGGGTAGTGTTTGATGCGGCCGCAAGATTCAATGGCACATCTTTAAATGAACAGCTTTTGCAAGGACCTTGTCTTACCAATGACCTCACTGGTGTCTTAATTCGTTTCCGTGAAGAAGAAGTCGCCTTTTCCGCAGACATCGAGGGCATGTTCTACCAGACCAATGTGACGCCAAGTGACACTGATGCGCTGAGATTCTTGTGGTGGCCTGGTAGTATTGATGACACACCAGAAGACTATAAGATGCTGGTCCACATCTTTGGTGCAAAGTCCTCGCCCTGTTGCGCCAACAAAGCTTTAAGTATGACAGCACAAGACAACGAACGAAAATACTCGCCTGAAGTCATCAGAACAGTTCGTAGAAATTTCTATGTTGTTCTATGTTGATGATGTGTTAAAGTCCGTTCCAAGTACAGAACAGGCTGTTCATCTGACATCGGACCTAACCAAGTTGCTGAAGGAGGGAGGCTTCCGTCTCACGAAGTTTGCGAGCAATAGCCGGGAAGTATTGCAATCTATCTCACCAGAGTTGAGAGCAAATCCATCGCTAGACTTGGATCTAGATCAGTTACCATTAGAGCGAGCATTGGGTGTGTTCTGGGATGCCCAGTCTGACACCTTCAAGTTTAAAGCTTCACAATCAGGAAAACCGCCCACTAAGCGAGGGGTGCTCTCCATAGTTAGTTCGCTGTTTGATCCGCTAGGATTCCTTTCGCCTTTTGTGTTCTCCGCTAAGATTCTGCTGCAGGAACTCTGGAGAGATAAACTCCCTTGGGATCGACAAATTCCGGAACCGTACCTCTCACAATGGCAACGTTGGCTAGAGGAGCTACCACGTGTCATCACCATTGGCATCTCAAGGTGTTACAAGGTTCAGTCACTTCGCAACTCATCAACTGTTCAGCTTCACAACTTCGCAGACGCGTCCAGACGCGGTTACGCAGCAGTTTCATATTTGCGTTTCGCCGATGAGAAAGGAGTGATTCATTGTTCCTTTGTTATGGGAAAGACTCGCAATGCGCCAATTAGGGAGTGGACTATCCCTCGCCTTGAACTTCAAGCCGCAGTATTAGCAGCTCGTCAGAGCAAGATAATATTAAGGGAACTTGATCTACCAGTGGGTCAAACCTTTTGGTCCGACTCAATGACATCTTTGCAGTATATCAAAAACGTGACAAGGCGTTTTCAAACCTTCGTCGCTAACCGTGTTGCCGAAATTCATGAAACAAGTTCCCCAGGACAGTTTCTAGTTCCGATTCGCTAGCTAATGTTTGTCATATTTCTTAGGTTTTTACGGCTTGTCAAAGGTAGTAATACAGATGAAAGGTCGACATCGCTGGTTGTCATAATGTCAAAGATTTACTACATTGTCATTAAACTCGTTGTGTTGTTGAAGGATGTTTGTGGTATCCTCGCCTAATTGCCGCTTCAAATGTCCGGCCCGGACATAAATGTAAAAACCATATGTTTTATCGTCTCCTGCTGTGGAATTTGTGCTTATTTACGCTGTTTACGACCTCAACTGGAGAATCGCCGATTCATTAGAGGAAACCGCCGTCGTTCAAGATTTGTGTCATGTCGCAACGTGGAATTCTCTACGAAAGGTTAGAGTCACTGGATAGATCTCCTCGGGACATTTGTCAACCATCACAAAGGTGTGTAATGCGTTAGACGAAAGTGTTAAGGATTTTGGAAACGTTGTTAAGGTACGAACACAACAAATACAACTTAACACCGCATGGGAGCAGTATTGTGCATGCTGTGATAAATATGATGATTTGCTTGACACTTCCTGTGAAAAATATCAGAGTGTTTTGAGTGACCGTGATACTCAACGCATAAGAGTACAAGATTACAACGCTAAGATTGAGCGATTTGTTATTGATGCTGCCGAATTTTACAATAATCAAGTGTCTGAAGAAATAATGGAGAAAGGGAAACATTCCCAGCCGGAATCTGTGAAATCCCAAAAAAGTTACGCCTCGAGATTAAGTGTGTCTAGTTCGAAAGCCCGTGAAGCTAAAGTCCAAGCTGCGAGGGCAGCATTGATGCAACAACAAGCTGAAGAAAGAAGTAGAAGGGTAGTTGAGCTCGAAGTGAAAAGAGTTCAGATGGAAATTAAACGAACGCAATTGGAACTTGAACATAGGCTTGAACTGACCAAATTAGAGGCCGCAAGAGAGGTTGTGGCCGCAAGAGATCAGGCAGAACTAGCCAAACTAGAGGCCTTCCTGGCAGAACAAGAAATGTCTGAACTGACCAATGAAAAGGATGGTATTAAGTGGTCTCCCAAAGTTGAAGAATTTCACCCAGAGGACAAACTCGTGGAACCTCTTGAAGTTCCAGTCGCTTCTTTGCCTTCAGTGATCTCTAGTAGCTTTACTCCTGCACCTGTGTCAGTTATGAACCCACCTCTCACGTCTACACCTGCAGTAGAAAACCCCGCAGCTACTACCTCCATGCATGCTACTGGAGGAATCTGTTTTAGTAATCCACTTGTGGTTCCAAAAATACAGCTTAAGCTAACTGTTCATGAGAGTAATGTGCCCAAACCTGTCAAAGGTGATTGCCAAGGGGAATGCCAACCATTGACCTTTGTGACCTCAGTCACACCGTCTACGGTCACGCCATCTACAGTCACACCGTCTACGGTCACGCCATCTACAGTCACACCGTCTACGGTCACGCCATCTGCAGTCATGCCTAACATGTCTAGTGCAGCTGTCAATGAAAGCCTTACAGCTATTATGTCCTCAATGGAAAGGATAAGTGCTTCTCATGATCTCCCTCATGTGCGAGTCCAGAAGTTTGATGGATCGCCTCAACAATATCCTGCCTTTCGCCAGAGGTTCAAGCAACTGGTGGAGACAAAACTGCTTGATGATGCTGTCAAAATGACCCGTCTATTACAATTTCTAGAAGGACCTGCGCTTCTTGCAGTTCAGCGGTACGAGCCATTGCCAGGTGGTTTGGCAAAGGCCCTTAGGACGTTGGAGGACCGATTTGGTCAGCCATTTCAAGTAGTGAGAGCGTCTGTGGAATCTCTCACTAGAGGACCTGTTATACAACCTAATGACAAGGACAGCTTGCAGCAATACGCAGACATGGTTCAAGTTACTTATGATATCCTAGAGTCAATGGGATACTTGAATGAAATGAATGCAGGCAACCTTGAGAAAGTCATCATGCGACTTCCTAAGTGGATGCAAGCCAAATTTGCTGAACGTTTAAAGCGCCTAGAGGGTGAAGGTCATGCGATGCCTACCTTCAAGCATGTAGTGGACTTCCTCAGGGAGCGAGCCTTTATTTTGAACCATCCTTTCTTCAGTGCTGGAAGTCGTGAGAACGTGGTTTCTAAATTCAAGTCTAGGGGCAAGCCGCCTGTGACCCCTAAACCCGCCTTTTTTGTTAACATGACAGCCGCAAAGGGTGAGCCTTGTCCAATGTGTTGCCAGTCCCACCGCCTGTACCAGTGTGAGGCATTTAAATCCAAATCTCCGAGGGAAAGAAATGACTTTGTCAGGCAGCACAAAATATGTTTTAACTGCATCAGTTCATCTCTACACAACTCAAGAAAATGCAAGTCAACAATCAGGTGTAAAGTGGAAGGCTGTGGACAGGCACATCACACGTTGTTACATTTTCATGAACCAAAGGAAGTAGTTGATTCGGGAACTGTGAGTCAAAATAATGAAGTCAACCAGGACTCGTTGGCTGACCAAGGTACATCATGCAATACTTCAGCACATTCAGTCAATTCAGTAGTCAATTCCTCCGAGGTGCTACTTCAAGTTATTCCAGTGAAGGTGATAAGCAATTCTGGCCGTCAAATCACAACGTATGGTCTAATTGACTCAGGGTCTGACATAACCATGGTTGACCCTTCTCTTGTGAAGTTGCTAAATATTGAAGGAACACTAAGTAAGCTTTCTCTCACGACAGTGAACAGTGCTGATGTTGAAGAAAGGGGTATGAAGGTTAACTTCAAAATTGCATCATTGGATAGCCAGAACGACCATGTGATTGCTGTCAACCCTGCATGGGCTGTAAAGGATCTTACTATTCCCCTGAAACATACAAGGTTGTCAAAATCTTTAGAGCAATGGCCACATTTACGGGAAGTGCGTTTCCCAGAGGTGGAAAGGAGGAAGACTTCCATCCTACTAGGTACTAACATTCAAGAAGTCTTCGTACCTCTTGATGTAAGAAAGGGAAACCGAAATGAACCGCTTGCCATCAAGTCTTGTCTTGGTTGGAGCATACTCGGTGGCTTCTCAAATCTACAGTCCCACAGCCAGGGACAGGTTAACCTCATCAGTAGTGAAGATGTTTCCCTGAACGACCAGCTCGAGGAATTCTGGAAGATTGAATCCTATGGCACTGCGAGGTCTGAAACCAAACCATTATCGGTAGAAGATCGAAGAGCCCTAAAACTTATTGACAACTCGATTAGCCTGCTGGATGGCCATTACCAGATGGGCCTTCTGTGGAGGGATGACAATCCTGTACTGCCTTACAACAGACCTCTAGCTGAAGCAAGATTACAGTACCTGAAAAGGCGCTTCCGTCGTGATCCAGAGCTGGAAGTTAAGTACAGAGATGTGATTCAAGACTGTGTGGATAAGGGGTATGCTAGAAAGCTGAACAAACAGGAAGTTGCCGCAGTCAGTAACATCACTTGGTACATTCCCCATCATCCGGTAACAAATCCCAACAAGCCAGGTAAAGTGAGGGTAGTGTTTGATGCGGCCGCAAGATTCAATGGCACATCTTTAAATGAACAGCTTTTGCAAGGACCTTGTCTTACCAATGACCTCACTGGTGTCTTAATTCGTTTCCGTGAAGAAGAAGTCGCCTTTTCCGCAGACATCGAGGGCATGTTCTACCAGACCAATGTGACGCCAAGTGACACTGATGCGCTGAGATTCTTGTGGTGGCCTGGTAGTATTGATGACACACCAGAAGACTATAAGATGCTGGTCCACATCTTTGGTGCAAAGTCCTCGCCCTGTTGCGCCAACAAAGCTTTAAGTATGACAGCACAAGACAACGAACGAAAATACTCGCCTGAAGTCATCAGAACAGTTCGTAGAAATTTCTATGTTGTTCTATGTTGATGATGTGTTAAAGTCCGTTCCAAGTACAGAACAGGCTGTTCATCTGACATCGGACCTAACCAAGTTGCTGAAGGAGGGAGGCTTCCGTCTCACGAAGTTTGCGAGCAATAGCCGGGAAGTATTGCAATCTATCTCACCAGAGTTGAGAGCAAATCCATCGCTAGACTTGGATCTAGATCAGTTACCATTAGAGCGAGCATTGGGTGTGTTCTGGGATGCCCAGTCTGACACCTTCAAGTTTAAAGCTTCACAATCAGGAAAACCGCCCACTAAGCGAGGGGTGCTCTCCATAGTTAGTTCGCTGTTTGATCCGCTAGGATTCCTTTCGCCTTTTGTGTTCTCCGCTAAGATTCTGCTGCAGGAACTCTGGAGAGATAAACTCCCTTGGGATCGACAAATTCCGGAACCGTACCTCTCACAATGGCAACGTTGGCTAGAGGAGCTACCACGTGTCATCACCATTGGCATCTCAAGGTGTTACAAGGTTCAGTCACTTCGCAACTCATCAACTGTTCAGCTTCACAACTTCGCAGACGCGTCCAGACGCGGTTACGCAGCAGTTTCATATTTGCGTTTCGCCGATGAGAAAGGAGTGATTCATTGTTCCTTTGTTATGGGAAAGACTCGCAATGCGCCAATTAGGGAGTGGACTATCCCTCGCCTTGAACTTCAAGCCGCAGTATTAGCAGCTCGTCAGAGCAAGATAATATTAAGGGAACTTGATCTACCAGTGGGTCAAACCTTTTGGTCCGACTCAATGACATCTTTGCAGTATATCAAAAACGTGACAAGGCGTTTTCAAACCTTCGTCGCTAACCGTGTTGCCGAAATTCATGAAACAAGTTCCCCAGGACAGTGGCATCATATTCCCGGTGTCATAAACCCCGCCGATGATGGGTCACGAGGTGTTAGTGCTCAGTATTTTCACGCTGGATGTCGCTGGTGGTTGGGTCCCAAGTTCCTTTGGGAACCTGAGCATACATGGCCCAATGTACCAGTAGAGGATCTCCAAGATGACGATGTGGAAGTACGGAAGTCATCGACTGTTATGCTTACCTCATATGCACCACAGTTTGACCTCTCGCTGCAACGCTATTCTTCGTGGTCCCGCCTACTGAGAGTTATGTCATGGGTCCTACGTTTTGTGAAGAGAGTTCGAAAGGAAACTCGTCAGTATCTCACGTCAAGTACACTCAATTTGGAGGAATTGCAGCAAGCAGGTCGAGAAATCGTGCGGTTAGTTCAGCGCCAGCATTTCCTCGAGGAGTGCTTGTGTTTAAAGGAAGGCAGGCAAGTGAAACGTCACAGCAAGTTAGCCAATCTCAGTCCTATCTTAATTGATGATGTGATACGTGTTGGCGGTAGAATTCACCGGGCCCCAATTGCCTTTGAGGCCGCACACCCAATGATCCTTCCAAGGTCCCATCACGTTTCGGCGTTAATAGTTCGCTACTACCATCGTGTCCTGGGCCATGCAGGTCGTGAACATGTGCTATCCGTAATCCGTCAGCGCTTCTGGATCTTAAAGGGAAGAGTTCTCGTGCGTCAGATCCTAAGTAGTTGTTTGAGCTGCCGCAAACGTAACGCGCCTCCTCTCCAACAGGTTATGGCTGATCTTCCCAAAGAAAGGCTAATACCCTACCAGCCTCCGTTCACGTACACGGGTCTGGATTTTTTCGGACCGTTTTACGTTAAACGAAGCCGCAGTACAGTCAAAGTGTATGGCTGCATATTCGTATGCTTCAACAGCCGAGCAGTACACATTGAAGATGTCAGTTCGCTGGAAACAGACACGTTCATCCAAGCCTTGGTTCGATTCATCTCAGTTCGTGGTTGCCCAAAGGAGATATGGTCGGACAATGGCACAAATTTTACCGGTGCCGAGAAGGAACTTCACCTGTCGGTTCAGGATTTGAACGAAGAACGCATTAAGAGTGAGTTACATTCTCGTGAAGTAGAATGGTACAGTTGCCCGCTGCCAAAGTGGCGTTTTCAACCTCCTGCTGCAAGCCATATGTCAGGAGTTTGGGAAAGGCTCATAAGAAGTGTCAGGAAAGCTATGAGGGCTGTTCTCGGTAGTCAGGGTGCGCTAGTTGGCTTGGAGACGCTGCGTACAGTGTTTGCAGAAGTTACATCAATCTTACCCTGGGTGCCAGAGACTTTTCTAGCGCGGTTTCCGGTTTTCAGTCAAGTCTTTATAGTGACCCGCGCGAAAAGCCTCTGGACCAGAGCGCTATTCCTTTGATAGCGTCGAACCAATCGTTAGCTCAGTTAGATCAGTTGGTCCAGATTTTGGACAGGACGGCTGATTGGCTCCGAACGACCACCTGAGGGACAGACGCTACAATTGGTCGACAAGAATAGACCAGCACGTGAAAGAATATTGTTGACATCACGTAAGCGTACTGCCAGAAGTGTTGTGATGGCGGTTTGTGAAAGTTTGGGTAAGGCACTGAAGGAAAGTATAAGCAATGTACTAGAAAGTTTTGACGGTGTAGAGAAGTTAAGTGATGTGCAAACAAGTGGGGTATTTAATTTTATTCAACGCAAGGACGTTCTTGCTGTCTTGCCAACCGGTTCCGGTAAATCGTTGTTGTTTCAAAAATTTGGTTTATCAACGGAGTTGATAATGTAAATTGACCACCGTACAGAGATTCTAAAAGCTGACGTTTCGAGCGTTAGCCCTTCGTCAGAGCGAATCCATTCGCTCTGACGAAGGGCTAACGCTCGAAACGTCAGCTTTTAGAATCTCTGTACGGTGGTCAATTTACATTATCAACTCCGTTGATAAACCAAATTTTTGTATACTACTTCCCCACCGACGCAGCACCACAGTTTCTTTAGAAACTACCCCTTCATTCGTTGTTGTTTCAGCTTATTCCGGGTCTTTGTTTACGTCTTAACCAAATGGGATACTGCGACTATCCGAAAAGTGCAATTGTGATTGTTGTTTGCCCGTTGAATGCCCTAATCGAATTTCTGACATTTCTTCACGTGCCGGTCCACGTGAGACGTCCATGTGATTGGCATAAATGTAATCCGATAAAAAAGCTCAAAGGTCAACGGGGACGGTAAAAAGCACCCCTCCGTGCCAGAGGTTTTTCTCGCGGCTTCGCCGCTCGTGGCTTCGGCCTACGGCCGAAGCTGTGTCGGCCTTTGGCCGACACCGAAAATTCCCGCCGCACGCGAGAAAAACCTCTGGTGCCCAGGGTACATCAATCTTGAACAGTCGTCCTATTTGTCCTTCCAGTGACGATCCCAATGATTTAGAGCCGCTCACCCCAAACCATCTTCTTCTACAACGCCGAAACCTCTTCGTGCCTCCCGGAGTCTTCGCTAAAGAAGATCTGTACTCGCGCAAACAATGGAGACACGCCCAATTCATTGCTGATTGCTTCTGGTCTCGATGGATTCGAGAATATGTTCCAACATTGCAGCAGCGCCACAAGTGGCTACTGAGCAAACGGAACTTAGCAGTGAATGACCTGGTTCTTGTCGTGGACAACACCGTGCCGAGGTCCCGCTGGTTGTTAGGCCGTGTGACAAGGGTGTTTCCGGGTGAAGACCTGTGTGTGCGTACAGCAGAAGTGAAGACGAAGAGCTCGAGACTTGTTCGGCCTGTGACAAAGTTGTGCCTTCTCGAAGAAGCAACTTGATTAACAGAGGGAAGATGTGAACGCTGTGAAATTGACATACCTGAACGCTGAACACTTAGGCTAAGTTTAAATTTCTTAGTTGTCGGGTTTGCTCAGCCCTACCCCCCGGGATGTTGAGGCTATTCCTCAACGTATCGTTAATGTTAAGTCCGTTCCGCGGTTCCGGTTTTTTCCATGGAAATGACGTGCATGTAGACCATAATACTTCAGTAATTTTGCTCTTCTAAATCGCACGTGGAGAAAACGCTCGTGAAAGAACGCTTAGTTGTGAATTGTGTTTGCTTATGCCGTCTTTCATCATATGGTGAGTTGCTGGATAGTCTCCGTTTCTAGTTCCGATTCGCTAGCTAATGTTTGTCATATTTCTTAGGTTTTTACGGCTTGTCAAAGGTAGTAATACAGATGAAAGGTCGACATCGCTGGTTGTCATAATGTCAAAGATTTACTACATTGTCATTAAACTCGTTGTGTTGTTGAAGGATGTTTGTGGTATCCTCGCCTAATTGCCGCTTCAAATGTCCGGCCCGGACACAAAGTATTATTTACATTTGTATAAAACTGCTTCAGGCGAGGGAAAAAAACGAAATTATTACAAATAACGTAATTATATACACTATACCACCAATAGAAATAAATGGTATATAGTTAACTATACTAAAAAGGAGATTGACACTGATTCATATATAAATACATTCCAAAATGACATAACCAGGTAAAACATTTGTGAATGTAATCCATAATGTGAATATATTCAAATTAACAACAATCTCAGAGAAAGAATAATATTATATTCTTAACTTTAAATAGTACTCAATCTACAGAACAGGATATCCCATTCAGTTGCAATATTTAGACTTATAATACCGGAGTACGTACCAGCAAGTACCTGTTAGGAAATCAGTACTGAGCAAAATAGTGTTCAAAAATTGCTTTTTTAAAATAGGATTTTAGATGTGCTGTTTTGATTATAAAGAGGAAGTCATTCCAAAAGTATTTTCCAATAATAGATAGGCAGAATTTTCTTACATTGGCTATAGCATGAAGAAATAAATACTACAAAGATGCATCCTGAGTTGAATGATTATGTTGCTCCGAAACCAGTAATATGGAAAAAATTACATGGCTTATCGC
Source organism: Montipora capricornis (assembly GCF_036669925.1). Lineage (NCBI taxonomy): Eukaryota > Metazoa > Cnidaria > Anthozoa > Scleractinia > Acroporidae > Montipora > Montipora capricornis. The sequence goes on along the minus strand of NC_090885.1, from coordinate 23,470,629 downwards.
CACAAAGACGATCATGCACTAATAAATGTGTACATTTTAGCAATATCGTGAAATTTCAATAGACCTAAGGAAACATAATGTGGGATGGGAGAACATCATGAATGATTATAATAACTTTGTTTTTTGAATTTTATAAGCTGTGACAATGGGTTTTCATGATCACTACCCTGCAACATAGAGCCATACAGTAAATATCGCTAAATAAGTGAATAATTCACAATTATTCGCCTCAGGCTCAGTGATTATCAGTGAATATTCACAGAGACGAAGTCGAGGTGAATATTCACCGATAATCACTGAGCCTGAGGTGAATAATAATTATTGTTTTAGTATAAATACACAGGTCATTATTTCAAAAAAGAGAAGAAAAAAACATTTCAATACGAAATCATCTTCACTTACAGTGGCAAAATGACTACTGGCAGCCATTTTGTCGGTCGAGGTGATTATCGGCTGATAATCCGAGATAGCAAGCCAATGAGAGCGCGATTTTGTATAATCACCTGTGTATTTATACTAAAAGATATTGTTTAGACAATGTCTACTGACAACGCGTAACCTTGATTGTGACATTAATACATTAATTTTACTAACTTTGTTACAAATATAATGAGTATGATCATGCCAGGAAAGGTGATGGCCAATATAGATATCATACCCAAGTATCTTAAGATTGAAACTGGTTCAAGGCATTGACCAGCTAAGTTTAATGAAGGAAGTAAGTTGAAATTTACTTTCTGATGAGGATTGAAGATAAGATATTTACTTTTCTTTAAATTTAAAGTTAATAAACACTTGGTAGTTCAGAGCTATTGTGAATTAGAAGTTCATCTATATATAGGGTAGATATCTGATGACAAGCATTGATGTGCCAACCACAGGAACAAAAGAACCTTTTGTTTCAACAGCCAGCGAGCCTCTGGATGGCACATTAATGACAATAGTTAAACAATGAATTATCTTCCATACAGTGTTTTGGCATGCTGCATTGCAGAGGTTTCCCCTCCACATGATGTACAATTTAACCAAATATTTACAGGGTGTCAAGTGGGTAAAATGGTCAGAAAATGAGAAAATCGGGGGTTTTTTAACCTAAAAGTAGAAACAAAATAGCAGCATTTGCACGTGAACAGGAAAAGTAATGGAAATGCCTAATTGAAGTCATCATTGAGAGGTCCAAAATTATTGTCTTTAAATCAACATGAAGTACAAGCTTAGTACATTTTTCTCCAGCCACAAGCACAAAAAATACATAATTTTTTCTGAAAAACCAGCGAATTTAAAAGGCCCAGAATAACAGGAAATAACAATAGCTGGCACATTCATCAACTACCTACAAATTACTACAGTACCCTTATTATCTACCCTCCGATTTCAATCCATGGCAATTTAGTAAATCCTCCACACACGTTGCTAATTGTAACTAGTACATTGTAGGAACTGGTGAAGAAGGCGTTGACAACGCTGGCATTTCGTATAATGTTTCTGTGGACAGGAAGGAAAATAAAATACATATATAAAAAATAATTGTTTTAAAGGACATTTAATAGGGTGCGCTAACTTATGGCTTGAGATTATAAATAAAACAAAAGGAATAGCGAATTCATCTTACCTTAGTAGACTTGACAGCAAGGCCTCGGCTGAACAACCACCTCAATCGATCTATGACAACATTTAACTCGGAAAAATCAATTGTGCATGAAGCCACGGACGAAAAATCGATCACGCGAAAGTGAAAGACTTAAAAGAAATAAGCTTCTGCCACTGAACTACCGCTATTCCGAAAGAAAAAAAGGTGTACACGTCGCTGCTGCTATAAAAATCCCTAGAGCAAGTAATCGAACAAGACATCTTTGGCCGCCATTTTGTTTGTTATTTCGCGCGCGCTCGCGTGAAAAAACCTGGGTACAAGCAACACAATCAACCAATCAGACAAAAGTCTCCTTTGTTCGAAAAGCATCGACTGTCAAGAGCTTTGCTGACGTAGCGTGGCTGTGTAGGCGCGTCGAGCCACAGACGAAAATGAAGCCTCGATCAGGTGTGTGTGAGTGTCTGACCTGGCTTGGGCCTGCGATCCAATCAACAACCAGTCCCTGGTCAGCGGTCAACTTCAAAAAAACAGCTGACCTCGATAAGGTCTAACTTGAGCCCGCTATATAGTAACGTGATACTGGTCAGCGGATACCTTGTTTTGACAGGTGTCAATTGACCATAACATTGATGTCCAATATCAAAGATGTATGCTGTAAACTAGTTAGTGTCAAATGTAGTATTGCCTCCTGGATGAGCTCTAAACTTTAATTAGCCCGTGATATGTTTACGTGTACTGGTCACATTGGCATACATGAAGGGGTGGACGGACGTACGGACGTACGTTGTACGTACGGACGTTGATGACGTCATGCCTATAAAACCAAATTTTCTCACATCGATGGGTTACCATATTTTCTTAGCTATGGTGCTCCGCGCGCGCGCGCCTTCGGCGCGCGCGGAGCTCCGCTATAAACAATAGTTATGGCAATATAAGAGAACAATATCTAACTGCTTAGTTTGATTAGGGTTTCCCTGTTCAAAATTGGTGACTAAAAATAACTTTTTTGTCTCGTCCAACAATAATTTGTTCGCAACAAATGGTATAAATATACTTAGCATGTTATTTGAAGAAATTATAGTCACTGACGACATGGCACTAATCTCCACAACTAAGGTAATGTTCTCTTCGTTGCTGGTGCTCTATGGCCATTTAAGGGCGCTTTCCTTTTGTCTCAGAACTGGCCGGCCAGACCCGTCAGTTTGCAGAGAAAATCCAACAATTTCAAGGAACACTTGCATGATAAGCCCTCTTCTTCTTCCGGAAGAGTGTATATCATCCTCGAAGAGTGTTAATTTGAAGGCGTTTTAGAGTTAAACCTTCCAAATGCCTGGTCTGGCCGGTCAGTTCTGTCAAATGGAAAGCGCCCAAAGATAATATTAACAGGCCCCAGTTTGAAGGGTGGATAGCGCTATCCACTGGATAAATCACTATCCGCTGGATAACTCAATTGGTTTTGCAAGTATTTATCTGCTGGATATAGTGATTAACCGATGGATAGCGTTATCCACCTTTTGAACAACCGAGGCCGGGATGTTTAAAACTATATACGTCATGTTTGTAGGAAACCTTAAATTCTGTGATATGTTACATGAGACCAAACACGCTGCCAGAAATGAATAGCGCTAAACAAGAACACTAGAAATGACATGAGAAACCGGAGTACCTGGGAAAATATAAATAGGAAAGAAAATTTACAATTTTTAGTGTCCATCCTCTTCTCGACTTGTTAAAGACGCATACTTGTCAACCAGGTGTCTTCTTCTTGTAGGTTGCAATTTCATTGCTTTTGACAGCTCAAATTGCTAATGGGTAGAGGATGATAACTCTCCTTCGGAAGGATCTCCGTCCGCGGCTCCCGAAATCTTGAGAGGTTAAGAGGACCCCATTTTCCTCGGTAACTTCTTTCCGATCCTGTAATGGATCTTTTACTCTAAGTCCTTCTCCATTACTTCCTCGATAAGTCCGATAACGCCAATGACGTACAGGTTCGTTGTCCCAGTTCGACAAATAGACCGCCAAAAACGTATTCACGCAAAGCCGCAAGAAACTTTCAGCGTGCTCAACAGGATTTTTTCTTTCTCTTGGCGCAACAGAGAAGCAACAGCGAAATAAAAAGAGGTTTCAATCGCAGTTTCCCAGATTTCGCTCGCTAAACGGTCGGCAAAAACTTGATTGGGGACTGTGAACCGTGGGCCCCGACTCTGGACTGAGAAAAAGACACCGTGTAATAAAACCATTACAGAGTACGTGCTAATTAAATAATTAAATTGTACTTGATCTACGTGGGGAAAAAAGTTATGTTGTTTAATTTCTGTGTTGTTACACAAGGTGGTCATATAGACATAGACAACGACGACATAGGCAACGAAGACATATTAGGAACGGAATGTTTAACTTTAATAGTTCTTTCCTTATTTATTTTTTCGCCATTTGCTATGCCCACATGACTGCCTGGATCCGTTGGTATTTAGGAATGTCGCGAAACTCGAATATTTGATGGCTGGAAACAACAATCAAATATCATCTGGTTTTTTAGAGCTGAAAATCAGTTAAACTTGTATTACGTCTTTGCAAGACTAGCATCTACTCACGTAGCCTACTTAGGCAGGTTACAGTTTGTCTACTCTAAAAATCCAACGCGGAATGCAATGCCAGCTAACTGGCGAGCGCGAGTCAAGCAGTCGAGTCAAGTTGATGCAATGAGGGCGAGGGACTGAAAAAAAACTCCCAGTGGCTAAAATGTTTGTTCTTCCTTTAATTTCCCCTCAGCCATTATCGGAAAAAGTTAAATTTGGGGGAAAATCTTTGCTCTTATCTTAGTTTATTTGTCACTGAGACTCGGAGTGCATGACGCTAAATATTTATATTTATTATATAGGCAAAGTGGTCACTATGGAATAATATTATTGGCAGAAAAAGGGCTCTTTTAAGTAACAATATCCATAACTGGTGAAAGACTTGGAGTTTAAGTCGAAAAATTCAAAACCTGACTGAATAAAAGATAAGGAAGAACTCCATGGTGTGAATTAATTTTGTGCACACGCGAGCGAAAAAAAAATTGTCTGGTTTGTAATAACCTGAGATTAGGCCCAATTTTATTTTCATATTATAATTTGGACATGCTACTCTCGCCTTTCGATATTGTGAAAAAAAAAAAAGCGTGTACGAACAACTATCAACGTTACAGATCAGGATTACAGTCGATGTAATGGTATCCGAGGTAAATTGCATTATATCCGGTGGATATTTTCTCTGTATTTATCAGATCAACACCTGCTTATAATACTTCACGAAATGATGGGAGGGCCGGGGATACGGGTACATAAGGGACGGACCATTAGAAAAGTGATGGGGGGGGGGGGGGGTGGGGGATTTTCAGCTTGTACGAATTTTTTTTTTTCGCGCACTGCTTGTGCAGGAATTTTTTTTCCAGGTGAAACCCCCTGCACGAATTTTTTTTTAGGCAAATATTGCTTTTTTTAACAGTGAAATCTTGATTCATTATCTATGTTTTTGTGAGACTACAGAGTTACGCAAGCAACACATCAAAAACCTCTCAGACACACAATTGAC
>NC_090885.1:23457962-23460462 GCF_036669925.1 Montipora capricornis | reverse complement strand
GTCTTTTCAATTTCTGTAGGGAGATCGAAGGAATTAAGCGGCAACTTCGTCAGAGTGGTGTAGTTACTTTGCCGCGTGGCGGGAATTATTCACCCTGCACAGTCTTCTAAGAAGTCATGCCATGCGGTTAAATCCCGTTCTGACAACTAATTGATTTTATGCACAATAGGTAGAACATATAGGGTTCTTGAATGTGGATTTTTCATGCAAGACTGTTACTTTTATTCATTTTTTTACTCTGGCTTACGACTCCAAAACTACAGACCACTTTCATAAATTGCGACCACATTTACATTCTTTTGCATTTAGGTGAATTAGACCTAAGGCCCTCATTTTGAAACAAACGTTCTTTTGAAATTTGCTCGTCGTAGCGAGACTAGAAAGGTTTATTAGTATTTATCTCTTACTAACACCGAGGAATATTTTATTTGGCCGCCATTATGAAAGAGGTCTATATTCACAAAGCTTCAAAATTTGGTTTTTACCTCAAGGTTAACGTATTGATGAAGTACCTGCCTTCCACAAATAGGGAGCTTAATTCCGAACGGCAACCGGACGGGAATAAACGTTAGTTTTTTTGATATCTCGTCGAGAATGCTGAAATTAAAGTAGCATTTCCGAGCCTCAAGATTTCAAAATTTCTGGCGGAGAATTCCCTCAGAACTACCAGTTAGCCTCCCCTCCCCCCCTTCCCAATACAAAATACGCTCCGCCGTCCCAGTTCCCTATGTTTCATACCCTCGCTAAAGAAAAGAACGCCTGATCGCAGGTAACAGTACGTCTGTCTGTTTATTCCGGGCAGCAACCTTGTTTGCTTATTTTGCTTAAATATCTGGGAGACACTACTTTCGGGGCATGCGAAATGTTCACCTTGTCTCCAAGACGTGGCGTGCTTTTAAAGCTCCCTAATTTGTTTGGACGCACGTCCTAAACACTGTATTGCACTGATGCGTTTTTCTAGGCCAAGAATAATACTTGCCAGAAAGTATCGAAACAACTTGGGTTCGCATTTTACTTAAGCCCATGCTTTTCTTGGTCACTGTCTCTGCAGTCCAATTACTTTGGATCCTGAGACGCGTGATTTTGCCCATTCGAAGCGCTGCATACGGTTTCAACACTTGCTTCAACATGCATTCAACACTTTGTTGAACCAAATATTCGGTGCGTTTGAACAGGTCGTCCAACATTATTGAAAGCGTAAAAAATGTCGAAAGCTTGTTGAAAGCGTGTTCGATCAAGTTTAAATCTGTTTAAACTTTCATTCAAACATCGATTCAACTTTTCCTTTGTTCTGGAAAATGTTGAATGGTGTTGAAGTCGTTTGAACACTGTTCAACACTTGTCGAACACACGCAGGCTCACATCAGGCCGCAAAAGTCAATGTGGCGTAGTTTATCTGGACGAGAGAGACTGGTTTCTGGTTCTTAGTTCCTCGCAATCATATTTCGCGAAAGTGTTGGTTCTTTTGTTAGCGAATTGGAGCCGTTTAAAGGGTCTCCGCACAACTTTGTTTTTTGCGTCCAACATTTGCCCAACATCCTTTCAACTTTTGTTGAACGAATGTTGGTCAAATGTCGAAACCGTTTACAGTACGACGCGCCTTACCGTGGCCACCTAACAAAGGTTTTTAAAACTTATACGCCAATCAGAGTGTGCGAACTTGATTGACAGTCACCCCTCCTTGCAAAGTTTGCACGGTTGTAAGTTGAATACCGTTGCATAACCATTGCATGGGTTATTGAGTTCTCGTACTTACACCCAGTTGTCAAATGTGAAAGTTTGTTGGGTGGCCACGGTAAGGCGCGTTGCACTGTAAACGGGCCTTTACGTTGCTTCCATTCATGAGTGTGACGCGCTGTGAAGCTTGCTCTTCATACTATATTGCAAAGGTCTATTATTTAGGGAGTTATTGTTACCTTTATTGCTCGCGGCAACTTTTCCCTCTTTGTTAGCATTATTTACTTTGGATTGGGATGACTGTGCTAAAATGACTGTGGCTATCATCATCTTCAAACATACCATCCCTCGAACAGTGGCCATTATTCTACAAACAATATGAAAATCATTCTGTAGTAATAAGACATTCTGCTACAGTTATACGTGCGATCAAACTTGCGAAACGTACAAGCTTTTATCATGGCCATAATTAAATCAAAACCGAATCCACGGTACGTACGGGCACATCGAGCGATAAATTCATTGAGCTTTGCTTGCCACGGAATCCTAAGAAGAATTTCACCTTCATGATATCACGATTACTTGATAATCAGTAGCTGCAGACATTGTATAGCATTAATACAAAAAAAAAAATTGTTTTTTCCACGTAATTTTCAACGGCAGTCACTTATGAAATTAAAATTAAATCAAAGGGTATATATACCTTCACAATCAACGAAAACACTTCAATCACACCAACAATTAGATCTCCAAGCACGAGGGAATAATCAGTCAATCCATTCCAAGGCGTCGTCTGGTGTGATCAGCTCTTTCAAAATTTTGA
>NC_090885.1:23442962-23445462 GCF_036669925.1 Montipora capricornis | reverse complement strand
AACGAAAACCCGATTGATGACTGGTTATTATATCATTTACAGTTAAATAATAGTAAATCTGATCGTAAATGATACGCTCAAAGACTTAAGTAACAACAGGGATAATAGAAATTGGTCTATAATTATTCATACCGTTTACCGTTGATAACAAACTGAGCATTACCGGGGTGGCAGACCGTAGTTTGTCAAATTGGTGGCTCCTGAGAATTTAGTCTTCGGCCTTGGGATTTTATTATAACCGTTGACAACCCAGAAATTGAAAAATGGCTCAAATCGCGTCGGATCTAATAAGGTTAGGCTTTTTAATTGAGATTTTTTTCGTATAATCATCTTCTTGAGCTTTTTATCGGGATTCCCATACAAATCGTTATGTTTTTGTCGGCCATGCTCACCCGAGCTTGGGGGGCCTGTGCCCGGATAGTGGCCTGTGCTCAGATTTCCGAGAAAGACTGATGTCAAGAGGTCAATTTCGCAGAATTGTCACAACTGCAGCGGAAAAAGTACCCTAATCTCTACAAGAGTGCTGAATTTTAACTGAAACAGAGTGTCAAAGGAGTAACAACTAGTTAACACGCTGAACTCATAACGAAGAGGCCTCCCTGTGTAATCTGATCTCGTCCACGAAGAGAGTTTGCCTTGTTTTGAAGGCTAAATGAGGTACGAGAGCTTAATTTTAACTTGCTTCGGTTTTAATTATCTGCTTCTCGATCACATTGTAAGCCTATATTTCTAAATGCAGTACATAGTGCTCTGTTAGAGGATTTACGAAAGTACAGCATAGAGTAAAATTTACAGTCTAAATGGGGTAACATTAAATTTCCTGACCAGTGGTGAAAAAGCCAAAAACGCCCTGGCTTGTCGTGTAAAATTCCTAATAATTTTCCTCATATTGCGTGACCAAACAAAGTTAGACAGCGATGACACGGCGACATATCTGGCATTTATTTAAGCGGAATTAATGCCCTCTTGAGTAAACACATCACAGTTCTTTCGGATCAGATTTACAGACTCGAACCGGACAGGAGAGTTCGTAATTCCTTTATGTAAATTCTTCGCTTTACATATGGGACATTTCTATGTCCTTCGCAATACAACTTCGTGTATCAAGGGTTTGTTCCACTTGCTTCCCTACCGGCGTACTTCACCCTGTGCGCACACGAACTTCCGGCCAACTTAGTAAAACTTGAAGAAAATGTTGGACATGAATGATTAACGAGGCCAAACCGGCGCAGCCGCAGGACCCCTAGAAAACTGCGCCGCAAACGACTTTTATATTTCTAAGCAAACTCAGGCCTGCCCCAACCTTATCCCGTAGCTGGGTTGTCTGAACGCCGTTTAACGCCATCCAAGATTAGACCCCGATTTCCGTCTACGCCACTGTCAACTGGGGGGTGGGGATGAACATACGTCGCCACGCAAAACAGCTTTGTAGGCGCGTTAAACATGCATTTTTTAACCTTCCTCTGTAAATGACCATGTTTTGCTTATTTTGGAGACGCGAGTGAACCTGGACTTCTGAGTTTTTCGTTCTTCTATTTCGAACTGAACGTCAGGTCAGTGACATATTTCCATATTTAGCATGAACAAGTTTTTCAGTAGACCTGTAGTCGCACATAATCTGATAAGAGAACAAATCTAGACAATTGCGAAACTCGAAGGATCTGAATCGAAATTGATGTTCCTCTCCGGAGGAAGGGGGGGGGGAGCTCCCATGTGAGGTCGGGAATGCTCATCGCACGACCTCGTCCCCAGGGTCTCTCTTCTTCCGACAAGGGAGGAAAAGAGAGAGAGACTGGGAACAAGGATGGCTCATCGTCACGCTTATGGGTGTAAGTGACGGGATCTATGTCGTCATTGGTCTACGTCACTACAAAGTCACGTGAGATAGAGCGCGCGAAACCAGAGCTTGCCATTGAGCGTCGTTTTTCACATGTTTTCAGAGCTCGAAGTTAAGGTACGTTTTGAATTACGAATATGTTTTCGGACTTTTTCTACCGTATGGAAGCCTATATGGAAATAGCGAAGATTCCCTTTTGAGGGAAGATGAAAAGGGAACTCCCGAATCAGGAGAAAATACGGCTCCCTCGCAGTGCAATGAGTTAATGGCTCTTTTAGCTTCACTGAACAAGACGGTGGCCGCCATAATTATATGGCATCTATTGGTCTCAAGGATGCATATTATTCAGTCCCCATACACCCAGTTCATAAAAATATCTGACATCTTGCTGGAAGGGGCATTTGCATAAGTTTTTTTTTCCGAATGGCTTGGCACCATTTCCAAGAAAATTGACCAAATTGTTGAATGAAGCATGTGTTTTCACACCTAAGACAACAAGGACATGTCTCAGTCGCATACTTAGCTTGCAGCAGATGACTTAAATGCCTGCATCAACAATGTTGTAGAAACATTGTTTCTTTTAGATAGACTTGGATTTGTTGTAACCCTTGAAAATCTGTTCTAATCCCTACTCAGGAAATTGTATTCCTAGGGTTTATCTTA
>NC_090885.1:23427962-23435462 GCF_036669925.1 Montipora capricornis | reverse complement strand
ATATGAATATTAGCATTCATACAATACCCGTAGTTTACGCTTGACTCGATAAATTATTCACTCTAACAACTGTAAAGTGGAAAGAGTTGCATTTGTTGGAATACGTCTGCTGCAAGTGCTTTTTTTGGGAAGATCGCGTGCATAACCGTTTTAACGTATTGTCCGTGTGTGAAAGGAATACTTAAGTGTTGGTTAATTCAGTCCACATCTGCGCAGTGCGTTTGAATCGTTATACGATTCGACATCGTACAGAAATTTGCTGCAGTGCGGCGCGCGTAATGGACTCATGTTACTTAATTAGCATTCTGTTTTCTCACAAGTGTATAGCGAGTATGACCTGAACAGCGTCTTTTATAGGAATCTTTTACTTATGGTTATAAGGTCCGAAATGTAAAAGGAACGGAAATTTGGGAAACGATCGCTAACATTTGTTTGTTCACTTTCACTAGATCAATTGCTATTTCGTTTGAGCCAAGTCATGTTTGGGCGTCGCCATTTCAAGGTCAAATGAAAATCCCTCTATATCTGCAAATCTCTAGCGTTTCGGGAGAATTTTACTTTTATTTATGAACACTTCTTTCAGTCCAAAGACTTAACAACGCGCCGTCGGATTCTAGCATATCTGAGGGGTTAATGCTGGAATTACCCAGTAAGTCAGTGCGCGAGTGTTTTCTAAACTGTTTATTTTCATTAGTAACTGTTGCCATGTCGCGTGCTTCAAAGCAAGGCAAAGACCCAAAGAGCCAAAGAACCCAAGGTGAACCAAGAAGACGACGAAACCATGGTGAACCGAGCTGGTATGACAGGGCTCTTACTGATGCAGATTACCCAAAAGACGTAATGCAGATCCCGAAGGACAAGGTGGGATTTATTATAGGAACAAAGGGTTGGAGAAAAAAAGAAATAATGGAAGAAAGTGGAGTGAAAGAGTTAGAAATCAGAGACGACCAAGTCCACTTAAGAGGAACGGAAGAACAGTGCTCCTACGCAAAAAAGATTATAGACAGGATTTTAAAGGTACAGTTGGACCCCGCTAATTCGAACTCGCTTACTTCCAAATTCACCGTTATTTCGAACTCAAAACCATATTTAATTTCCCTTGAAATCGCCTATCAGTCATGTACTATCAGTCATTTAGTAACGTGGTCAAATTCGCTTAGCTAAATGGCTACTTTACGGACATGCCACGAAATAAAAAAAGCAACAAAAAGCTATATAAAGTATATTTACAATTAAAAATGAAAATGGTCACGTTATTATTTACAATCAGGTTATGAAAGTTGTATAGAAAAGACGCGTATTTACATAATTAAAATGTGAGATTTAAAAAAATCCAACTTTGAAACCAAGTTCTTAAATGTTCCGATTTTGTTAGCAGCGCGAATTTACTCTGGATTAACGTTCCAAATCTTGGCAACAGTATAATGCCACGATTTAACCAAGGGTTAATTTCAGTCCATAAATTGTTGTTTTACTTTAGGCAGCTCCAATGTGTACTTTTGTCTAAGGTTATATTTAGTTGATCGCTCTTTCAGTAGCTCTCCGATACTTTTGGGGACTTATAATACCCATGTACAATTTTGTAAACACCGCAGTGGCCATAGGGTTTATTTATTTTATAACTGCCCTGCCATTAATTTTCATATATTGCCAAAAAACCGCTTTAGGGAGAAGACAGCATTCATCAAGGCTCTTGGAAAAAGGTCGACTTTATACCCAAGGAATACATGGGTGTAGTTATTGGAAAAAACCGCGAGCAATTAAACGACATAGAACAAACTACAGGGACAAAATTTAGAACCGGTTCTAAAGGCAAGCAGGATAACGCGCTCTATGTCAAGGGATCTATTGAGTGTCAAAAAAGAGCTATTCGAAAAATAAAGGAAATCGTGGTAAGTCCTGTCACACCGTTACTGTTTTGAGATAATATTACAGAAATGCACAGGTACAATTCGCCGCTTTAAAAATATAACCTTGAATTCTTTCGAGCTAGCGCTACAGAATCGAATCGAGCGTATTCACTCACGTGGCCAGCAGTCATGCCAATTTATTGGACCAAAGGAAAGTGTTTACATAAGAAAAGAGTTCAACTCCACGTACAGGATTGGTTTGGACACCAACATGGCCTGTGTTCCTTAGTTCGGGAACACTACTATCATGGCTAGGCCTGTCCCGAATGTACTCGGCGACTTTAATTTTGGGCAACATTTGGTGTTTGGAGCACCTTTTTGCTGTTCTAGCAACCTCGAACAAGTTTTGCCTTTCTGAGCAACTTTGGAGCAAAATATAGGTTTAGAACACATCAAGCACGAAAAGGTCAAAGATTTCATAGAAAACTTCAATTTTTGTGAATTTCTTGAATGTTCAGCAACCTTCTGAAGTTACGTTTGAACACATGACCCGTCACTTGACAACGGTCGGCCAGACGTCAAATGAACCATATCGTTCTGTTACACTCAAGAGTATCCTTAAATTTCGCCCATATTTAAATTTGCGAGCCATTTTAACTTTGAAGCTATTTTTCTTGACAGATGTCAGCTATTATTGTGAAGAACGAAAAATATAGCTGTTAATTAACGTTTATATAAAAATATCAAGAAATGTAGGCAGCAACTTTTGAAATTTCGGTAGCGACCTTTTGGATTTTTGGCAATTTTTATCAACTTTTTGGCATTCCAGTGAGCAACTTTCCGGCATTTTGCGTACACAATCATTACAGGCCTAAATATGGCTACCGAGACGTCACATGAAAACACTCCATACGCAGTAATTGTCACAGTTTAATTGATGATAGCTACAGTAATTGTATTTTTTCCTCAAGTGTAATTTGATGAGACGCTCAAGTAAACGCACAGAGTGGCATGTTCACGTGGATACGACCCAATTAGAGCTGAACCACGCATTTGAGCTGTCCAGCGTACAACTTCCAGATGCCGGCAACTCTGGCATAACTGTCTATGAAGTGAAACCACTAGCGCCAACTTCACAAGATATGGACAACTTCACTGGCATAGAAAAACTGAGGAATAAACTCCTCATGGTGTTAAAAAAGCTTCACAAAGAAAAGGAAGAAGATAGGGTTTTAGTAGACATATGGTGTCACTTCGGCCATGTCTATATAACTAAGGTCGATGAAGGTGAGTGAAAGAATGATTCGTTGTGCTCTGTCGGTTGTAGTCGTTATAGACATCATTTTGTCGGTATTTAGACGGAATTTGCGGCCGCCTCTCCTCCAGGCTTCCGTCTTAGTCATACTCAGCGCGTGTGGAGTTGTGGGAGAGCTTCCTACGAATAGAGACTAGGTAGTCAAGGTAGAACAGTTCAGTCATTTGTTGTTTTTCAGACGAACAAGACGAAGAATATTTTACACTTGAGGAAATCAAAGAAAAACTTGAAAACGAAAAGCTTGGTTGGAAGGCAAAATTCAAAGGAGGTTTAGAAAAAGTAGAAGTTGAACACATTGAAAACAATCTGAAATCCCGTGCAGCTAAAGAGGAAGTAAGATACGACTTCACCTTCTACACTCCTACTTGCCGATATGTTCGTGTCAAGGTAAGCTGTGAAGAAATAATTTTTCAAAATGTATTGGTTTAAATTGGGCTATTACGTAACATTTGCACCCAGCTGTTGAGACCCAGCCGTGGGCGACCTGTGCCGTTTACGGTACAAAATGTAAATAACGCAAACAATGTCCCTAGCCCTAAGAACAAATGAGGTGCAGATTAACAAGAACGAAAGAAAATAGGGGTTGTAAAGGGGCGTAGGTCAACTAGAGAGACCCAAGGGAAAACAAAGGGAAAAGGATGGTGTAAATTTCAGAACTTCTCCAAGGGAAGCAGGAGGCTAGGGAGGGATGAGGGCTCCGTAAATGCTGTATAGGAAAACGTGTTAGTGGATACTGATTCAAAGTACTGTGGGGAAAAGGTTTCCTTATGATAGCCTGGCACCGTTTATGTGCATTTAATAAAATAGGTCATACCAGTAGGCGAAGAAAACTGAGTTATTTGCGTCTAAGGCTACGTTCACACTTGGTGCCCTCGCACCGCCGGTGACTAAGTACGATTCTCGCTGGGCACTAATGTGAACGCACATTTTGCCAAGCACTCACACCAGAATTCGGGCACAGAACCCGTGTCCGGGTACAGGGTATCGACCTTGTACTCGAGCACTAAATGCATGGTACTTCGGTCTTTAGAGTACCCAGTGTCTGAACAAATCACTATTTTGTGCCGGTGTCCAGGCACCAGTGCTTGGACAGCAAGGGTGAACACCGCCCAGGACTCCGATCGGCATCCAGAAGTTTACTTTTTACAATTATGTAAATATTAATTGGGTGAACAATTTTTGGTAAAGTGAAACGTTGTAGAACTAAAATTGTTTTTAACCCTGCTTGATGTTTATTTATTTTATTTATTTATTTGTTTATTTATTTACTGATTGAGTATGGTGGAGTAACAATAGGACATATTAGGTCTCCTTCGAGGTTAACCACCAGGGTACACCACAGAAGACAGACCACAACACCGGGAACTACATGCCCTACTCTTTGTGTGCGGGTTCTTTTACGTCCCACAGGATTGTGAACATTGAAGGGTTGTGAGACCTCCGGACTAGACTAGAGAGTCTACCCATTTGCAGATGTAATTACAAAGGCACTTTCTCCTCAGTTATTTAAAGACCCTGAGTGGTGGTCCGGCCCGGAGTTGAACTCACGACCTCCCCCGTAACAGCCCGGTGCTCAACCAACTGAGCCACCTGTGCGCGGCCTGCTTTACTCGTGTACAAAAGAAACCTTATCATGGTTATTATATCATGGTAACGATATTTTTTGTTTTGAATACCGTTCTGTGTGTGCGACTTTGTGGTGCACCGGTGCATACTAGTTGTGCAATGCTCTCTCATGGTATATACCATGAAATATCCCACGAGTCACCTGTATTTTCTTGGTATACGTGAGTCTTTAGGCGAGTGTGTCTACCAAGAAAGCACAAGTGACTCGTGGGATATTCCATGGTATACCACGAGAGAGCGTTGCATAGCAATCTTGCACCATGCCATTGAGAATAGTGGCCAACACAATCAATACGACAAACGCGTGGCGCGTGACGAGAAGGTTGATGTAATACCGTCGAATATACAATGGCTTTCCTGTATTCTGATTGGCTGTATTTTCCATGGCATGGTATAAATGTACAGTATGCAATGCCACCAAAGAGTTAACATGCGCAAAGGCGTTCTTATTGTTCGTGGCGGCGAAAAATAAGAACGCCTGATGGCAGGTTACCTTAGTTCTCCTCTCATTTAACAGGCATGGCTTACCGAGAAAGATAGTGACGAACAGGAAGGCGACGGAACAAGTTCAATGGCGTTCTCTTGCAGTGCACCCTTTAATGTTATGAGTGTCATGAGTCATGCACTGCCTGATGAGCAGGGTGAGTCATCACACACGCCATGTTTCTACATGTGCTCTCAAACACAGCAGAGGCTGAAAGCGGACATCTTCATGCCTTCCAAGCAATGTGACTACCGACTGTTCGTAAAAACATGTAAGAAATTAACAGAATTTTTTTTATTTGCTTTGTAACTAGGATATGTCGTTTTGGTTCCGGGTTATACGGAATGCGCTATTATCGACGAGTCTTGAATCACAAACGTAATTTCTACTTCCATTGATGATTATTGAGTACATCATGTTCAACGGCAGTTCCTGTAATAAAATTTCCAGACACAATATCCTGGTTTAAAATAAACGCTTAAAATTGTGACTGTAAAAATTCACACAACATTTTCAATCATGTATGCGGCTCTGTTGAAGTGGTGATTTACGTGTAAATGAGGTAGACGACTCATACATGGGGCCAAATATTTAAAACACGTTTCCACTTTTACTGACTTGTTCCCGGCAATATCCTGTATCTCTTTTTCATATTAACACCTTCCCTTCGTGCCGTGCTAGTCTGACTCGTCCCCATCCCTCTCGTGTTTCTCTCTTAAATAGACAAATAAAAGGCGGCTGGTGACGAGTCTCTTGTTCTTTACTCAGACCCAGTGATTGGCCTCGTTCCCAGGACGCCTCAGGCCGAAGAAGAAGACAAAATCTTAGAAAGGTATCTCATGGGAATGAAGATCAAGGACGGTCAATTAAAACTACCACCAGTTTCCGAGCGACCAGACGGGTTTGACCTGTTTTATCAGCGGCGAAGTCGAAGAAGGATTTATGAGTATGAAATGGGTGACGAAATGTTTACCTTGCTTGTTTCGAAATATCAAGACAAAACCGTGGATGCCGCCGAAACTGAAGCGAGCGATTTTGACGAAATAGACCCAGAGGTATTGCTTTAATTCCCAAAATTACACTGCAACTTGCATCTCCTTACAAATGTAGAAAACGTTTGCTCGTTTTGTGAAACTTGTTTGCAAGATTTCTGAGAACTCAGTAGCCTGCGCATGTACGCTTAACTCGAGCAAAACCTGAACACTAAAGGCTCACCGCTCGCTCACTCAGTCAGTTTGAACACTCGGCTATCATCAGTTGGTCGGTTGGTCAATTGGTCGGTCAGTGAGTCAGCCAGTCGGTCCACCCATTCATCGGTCAGATAGCGAGTCAGCCAGCCAGCCAGCCAGTGAGTCAGCCAGTCGATCCATCCATCCATCAGTCAGTCAGATAGCGAGTCAGCCAGCGAGCCAGCCAGCCAGTCAGCGAGTGAGTCAGTGAGTAAGCCAGTCAGTCGGTCCATCCGTCCGTCTGTCAGATAGCGGGTCAGCCAGTGAGCCAGGCAGTCAGTCAGTCAATTAGTCAGTGAGTTCGTCAGCGAGTCAGCGAAACAGTCAGTCCGTCCGTCAGTTAGTCAGTCATTTAACAATAACAATATCTGACCTGCTAATCGCCCTTACTCGCAGTCGGAGACTGAATTGTTAGGGGCGCAGCTCAACGAGGTCATACCGAAGGAGCTGTGCAGCCGGCTAGGCGCTCGGCCCCTGAACACGACCCATGTATGACCTCGGACACAGCACCACAGCCAGATGGAATAGACTAGGAGTACGATTTGAGATCGACTGAAACTCATCCCACATACGACCTCAGGATGCGATCCCGGGTTCGCAGTGGTGGGAGGCACGAGTGTTACCACCGGGCCATCCTTACTAAATTAATTAAAATAGGTTTTAATATTTTTGTTTTGTTTTCCTGTCCAGACGGATATCCATCTTCACTCTAAAGAATGGGACCGAATGCTTGAGGAAGGAAACTGGGAACCAGAGCAGATTGTAGCCAAGTTACCTACTTTCTTACGGTTCTTGCGAAACGTTCAAAGTAATGTGGCACCATAAGTTGCTGTCCGTGACTGGGTAGTGTGAGTGCAAACTGAGCTTTTTAAAATAAAAGAGCGGTTTTTCAATCACTAGAGTAAATCGAATGTCCAGTGTAAATAGCCGTGCGAACAACGGAGACTACATGTAGTCGCTATTGTCATCTTGGGCCCTTTCCATTCCTCAAAAGAT
>NC_090885.1:23407962-23422962 GCF_036669925.1 Montipora capricornis | reverse complement strand
GTTATAAAAATATATCAATAATTTATTTAAGACTGACTGCTGCCGCAGTGAGTGAGCCTGACGCGAACGAACGAGGCAGCTCTCCAGTCGGGAGAAGAACACATTTTTCTTTGAAACGCAAGGGAATGTGGTCAAAGTCGCAAGGAATTGTGGTTATCCGCGAATGGAGGAGTTTAGATGCGCGGTATGATACTCTTGTTTTTCATTTCACTTCTCGTATCGTTTACACTGTCACGCAACAAGAAAATAGATTCGAAATCGTTAAATGAAAGAGGCCAAGAACTTGGAATGTTGTTGGAAACAAATCTTTTAACCACCTCTCCAGTTCTCAGGTCTGTGCAGCACATCGTTTCGTGAGTCATTTGTCGAAGCGTTTAACGCAACTTTATAGAGTTTTCCTGGTCTACCACTATGGCGTTCGGTAATCAACGAAAACAACTGGAGTTCACTTTGCGATGAAAGCGCTTACTTCTCGCTCATGATATAAAATACATGAGTATGAACACATGTCCCAATGTGCTTAGAAGGCTCCAACTGCTGAGATTCATAGGGATAAACATTTTTTTCGAACCAAACAGCTTTCTACGCGGTGTCACGCAAGGTGTCAACTGGGAAACTCAAAACGCTTATTTTCGAAACGAAAGACGTCACGGAACTGGAAACTTTTAAAAAGATTTATTTCTAGGTCATCTTCAACCTCCTTTAGTTAAAAGTTCAAAAGTTGCGATTTTGAGTTTAGAATTTGATCATGTCGCTGTGCCTCGAGTGGGATCCAGAAGGAGGTCCAGTTAAGGGCACGAAAGCATCGTTAAATTTCAACACCTCCCTTCGGCAGCATTTCTACCATTTAGGTAAACTAGCTTCTTGATTGTAAGTAGTTCGTTATTGCATAAATTAAATTTTGTCAAGAACGTAGAAATTCACGCGCAGAAGATAATAGCTGAAAGAAATATTGTTGGCTTCTCAAATCAACTTCATTTTACACTAGAATGACTAAACAAATCTTTTTCTGATGTTAAAAACTATGGCTACCTATTAATCATTTGCCAGAAAGAACACGGCTACAAATTCCTGCCCTCTTTATGAAAATTATTCGCGTATCAAATTCAACCCATGTAGGCAAATTAGTTAATATCACACAACACGATGAATCTACAAAGACCAAAAAACCTCACAAAAATCTTTTCCAGCGAAACATTTATTGAACAAATAACATACTTGCTATTAGAGGCAGAAAACCCTTCCTATTTCAATGCGTGCGTGAAAACAAGAAACACAATCCGTGTAACAAAACCATACGCAATTAAATAATTTTTTCACCGGGGATCAGGATCAAACCCTTTTCTGAAGAACCTTTTCCTTGAATAATGAAGAACAAAATAGAAAACAAGCTTTCTTTCAAACAATTCTAGACTGTCACATTTCCAATTATTTTTTTAACCTGAAGACTCAGGGGCACCCAACGAGAATATAGTTCAAAACGACTTAAACATAGGATTGTTAAACGTATGTTAGTATTTAAACGGTAGATATGGGCATATTTTTATCCCCTAAAAGTTTTTCATCTGTTCGGATTCCCTAGCTTAAAGTCTAGTAATCCGAAAATTATAGGGATTAAAACTTACCTTTTCGAAAATTTCAGCCAGAAAAAAGGCCCCCGAAAATTCTAGGTGACCTTTTTAGGGTAAAAATCCGTTAAAAATGGGCAATTATACAATGTTTTTAATAAATGTTCGAAAATCCTAGGAGAGGCAGGCAAGCAAGGAATTTTAAAACAAATGTTCCGAAAATTCTAGATCTCAAATCGTCTTCCGAACAGATATTTTCCGAAAATTGACGTTGGGTGCCCCTGAAGACTGTGCAAAGTTGAGCACAAAATAAGTATAAATAGCCAGACAACTGAGATGCGACTTTAGTAAACAAAGATGCATTGAAGGCGTTCGATTCCTTCAATGAGTTTTGCCATTTGGTTTCAGTGTTGTATATAACACCACAATCAGTAAAATATTCGAAACAAAGCTCACTTTGACATCCGACGGCGAATGTGCAATTGTTGTCGAAGACCTATATTCGTCGCTTTTAAGATTCCAGCTATTCATTTTTCACAACTGATGTTCCATTCGTGAGCCCATAAAGGTGTATTTTGTTTAAAGATCCAATAAAACACCATTAGCGTTACATCGGCTTCGCCGCCATTGCTTGTACCGTGACTACCGGATAACATCTACCTAAATCTACGCATTTCCACTACCCCCTGAAACCTACCAAAGATACGCGCAGAAGACCCTAGACACAAAGACAATACTTAGCAGGGGAGTGACAGGAAAGACCCTATTGCGTAATAGAGATGCTTACGGTTAAGTGACAGAGGACGGTCAAACAAAGGAGACCTGTACCTGGCTACATAAGGCTTCTGCCAGCGCAGTTCAGCTGTCGTGTCAATTTCTGGTCCGAAAGAGTGGACACTTGTTCCTTTCGTGAAGCCATTTGGTAACTGAGTGAACACATTGCCTTCAGTTCGACCCTTGCGATCATCACCTCGCGGATTCATGTCGTAATGTCTGGTGTGATAAAAACAGGGGGTTGAAAGCTTGATGAACTTTTTATTCAAAGCATAATCAGCAAAAGTACCACGCTGACAAACGACTCGGATAATTTGTAAAATTTAGGAACTTTATCCTTTAAAGTGTCTAGTCAATCTAGCGCTGGAGCACTAATTGGGGACACTGTAAACTGAAATCAACAATTAACACAAATCAAGTCAAATGTTGCTTTTTGAGAACAGGGGAAAACCGGAGTACCCGGAGAAACCAACAAAGAGAGGGAATTGAAGGCAAAAGCATATGAAACACAATTTAAAAACAAAAGAGACCACTGAATTTAAGTGTGATCCAAGTTGATTTCAGGTAATTTTTCTCAATGAGAGTGTGGGGAAGGGAGGAAGGTAGTGCCTCCAATGGCTTTTTTCAATTCTCCCCTCCCACCCATCCAAACCCCCTCGTCTCTAGATCGATCCTTAGGATGGTGAATACTTACTTAGCATTGTAATGAGTTTTAAATCTTCTGAGTGACTCTGCCGTCTCGGCTGTCTCAAAATATTGGTCATTGTTTTCACTGTAGCCAGTCAGTTCCTGAAAGAGTCAGGGGTCAAGCTAAAGACTTAAAAGGGTCGTGTCACGACAAGTGACACCCAAATCAAGCCACACGTTAAAATAACTACAGTTTTGAATAAAACAGCAAATACAAAAGCAGGCACACATGGCCGGGCATAGATTGCAATTGGCGTTTTTGAAATCCGTGCAACCTAACAGTTTTTTAAAGTTTATTTCTGTTTTTTTTTCTCTACTACCCCCTGAGACCTATCAACGATAAGATACGCACGGAAGACTCTAGGCACAAAGACAATATTGCAAAATTGAAGAAGATAAAAATATATTGCAATTGGGGTTTTTGAAAACCATGCAACCTACAAGTTTTCCAAAGTTTATCTCTGTTTTTTCTACTACCCCCTGAAACCTACCAAAGATACGGGTAGAAGACTCTAGGCACAAAGAACCTAACAGTTTTTCAAAGTTTATCTCTGTTTTTTTTAACTTAAATTTATATACATGTATATGCTCGACAAACAATGTTTTGTCCCTACACTTTGATTTGCGTTGTTTAAAAGTAATTTCTGGGTCACGTTAAGTTGCATAGCGAGTAAGGGAAGTAATTAGCAAAACTACACAAAATTAACAGCACAGCCCTGATACAGCCTCAGTCTCAGGACATCCTTCTTTTGCGAAGAATTCCCATCCACATTGATTTTATTTTCAGTTTTTTTTTTGAAGCTCTGCTTTTCTTTACACTTGTGGATTATTGATGCATGTAGTGAAATTGCATCCATTGGAAACTCAGAAATCCAGATGGGATTTGAACCCACGATCCTCTGTGATCTACATGTAGTCGGATGCTCTAACCACTGAGCTACTGGAGACTCTATGGTGAGCAAGGGTGAAATGCAAGTCTTTGACTACAACGGCATCACGCAGTTACAAATGCAGTCAAATAACGACTAACAGCATAGCTCATAACTGCATCGTGTGCAGTCACCAACCACAAAATTTTAACAACATATATCATTCAAACATTTGCTCGCTTAGGTGTTTTGTGGATTATTAGATTTGTAACGGCTGTTTGTTCTTCGTATGTTTTCGTTAACTAACCTTTGTTCCTATGGACACGTTACCCAGTCTCTCAGCTTCGGTTGGATCGGTTCTCTGTTTCCCTTTGAACGAAATCTTGGCAATGCTGGCGAATCAAAAATCACAGTAGGAAAAAAAAATTGGGATTTTTTTTCATGAAGCATAAGCTCTAACTTAATCTTTAATTTGAATAATTATTGCCAGCCATAAGTCAAAAGGACTTTGCCGAGTGCTGGGACATGTAGATGAAGATGTAGTGTAGATTGCTGGAAGAACGAGTCGAGGAGTGGAGCCAGCTCGGTTGCAGATTCCTTGAGAACGCGATCGGGTATTTGTTCTGGGCCGCAAGCTTTGTTTGCTCTGATAGACTCTAGCTAGATGTGATTGCCGCGGGTAGTGAATTAGGTCTGGTACGTCGCCATAGGGTAACTTAGGGATATCTGCTAGGTTGGTTAGATTCTCGTGCGTAAAAACGCTGTCGCATTGTTCGCTTAGTGCCTCTGCCTTTGACGTACCGTCTGTAAACGCTCAGTTGTTCCAAAAGTTACAGTGTTGGGATGCCTTTTGACTCCGAACGTAGGAGCTTTAGGTATGACCATGCTCTGACCCAAGCGTTATTAGTCTTTAGCAAGACTCGGTTTGGTGACTTGCGCGCAGCAGTCTCGGTACGAATGTCTTCGCGCCACACTAGAGCTAGAGCCCAGACTTCGCATGAACAAAATGGCTGACACAAGTGTGATGCAAAAGAAACAAGGTAATTCTTTGACATATTATAAACAATGCTTGGGGGTATGGATAAGGTTAACCGTTTAAAGAGAATCATTTAAAATGCGCGTGTTCAGAAGTATAAAACGCACCTCGAGAAAGTGCTAGGGTTAGCCATGTTGGAATATTCAGCAGGGTCCATTTTTTTCATTTTCTCCTGTATCCGCGGATGGAGATCTCCGAGTTTAGTGTACTCCTGTATAGAATACGAAAAAAAAAAGGAAATTAGTAACCAATGGATAACTTTGACGATAAGTTTGACGTCCCTTCATCAAAGAATAATTTATATGAACTGTTGGGTAGGCTTTGGCACATTATGCTTCAATCCTGTTGAGACACAGAGACATTTTGGGTACTATTTAACAAACCTATACAACCTTTATTTAAACACGATATTAAATTCAAAGCTAAAAGCTTGTGGGGTCGTGTACAAAATTACAGATTAGTGATAAAAATGGTAAAACTTATTAAAACTACATTCAAGGGAATAAAATAGCAAGAGGACTGCATGACTCCAGAAAATTATCCGTTTAAAAGCCGCCCTTTATCTTGGTCAGAAATATGCTCTAGGACAGATGACACATTGACTAAGGGGTAGGGGAGTGGGAAGGGGAGCGTAAAAATGAAGGTGAATTTGTGTCACTGTCTCAACATTGTTTTAATGCAAATAATCCCCAAAATGTATTAAGGGACTGGTGAAAGTAGAGAATTGTTCCAGTGGTTGGTAGATTTGAATAACAAAGAGAAAGTTTGTAGGAAAATATTTTTCTCATAATAATAGTAAATTCTTAAAGGTACTGTAAAATGGCTTGATTATATGCCTCCTCTTATAACTGGGTTGAAATCTCATTGCCTCGTATAAATTTCTGAGCAACTTTCTTGAAGCTTTATTTTCCCTGTTATATAGTTGACAAATTACTAGTATTGATGATGTCTGTTCTTGTAAATTTCCCTCAGCGAATCCTGGCATTCATCCAAACATGCTTGCATGTACATGTATGTCTATGTTAAACTCTTGTCCATTCTCATCAAACCAATTTTTGCCCATGCCAGTGGTAGTTGACGACAGAGTGGAATAATTATTAAGCTCTGAAACTATCATCGACTATCATGGAACATTATTTTAATGACATTTGTAGGATGTGGAAAAGGTCTATCCCTTTTCTCTTTTTAATAATATAAGAAAATAATTACATGTATTGAGCAAAGACTCTAGGCTGTGTAGCTGGTGGAGTATTTTATCACAGGATTACTGTATTTTAACATTGCAAGTAAATACAATGGTCGTTTCGTGCTGCTTTGGCTGCAAGTGGGCTGGGACTGGCATGTTGATCAGTAGTTTTGACGAATCATTTGCAGCCAAACACACTGAAGCAACCATTGATTTACTTCCACATGGTGAATAATCTGGTGATAAAATGTCCTGTTACATGTAGCTATGCAGGCTAAAAAGACTCTTGAACTGGGTGTAAACAGGTATGCATGACTTATTTGAGGAATGTTCAGTAAGTGAGATTCAAGCCATCAGAGGAAATTGACAGACCATCCAAATCATGTTGTAGCTCATAATTGCCTTGCCCAATTGTGCCTCAAATAAATCTTACACAAGACCTAGGCTACAACATAATTATTGTGGGATGGCTGTGGTGAATGCAAATACACAAGTACATGTACCTCTCCAAGTTTTGAATAGAAAACTGGTCTTGCTTTGGTGCCATGAGTAAATCCTGTGCTGTGTTCAGATCCATGAGACAACGTGGGTAATTTCTCATTTCCCTGCAGAGGAAAAATGCAGATCATTATACAACTGAATGTCATGCTATATAACATGCATGTACAGTACATATATACATGTAAGGTACATTTGTATTATTATCATGTTAAAGTGCAACTAAACTCCAATATTTTCTGTTCCTAATGTAAATCTCCTCATCCAAAGCAAACGTATGTCACCATTGATACCCACAATTTCTCTTTTTCTGTGCCATGCAAGCCACGTAAACTTGGAAGAACTGGCAGTAATATTATTATTTGGACCCACGACCGTGATGTGGGAGGCATGGATTTATTCTCGATTTTACGTGTGACATAAAGTTGAGAATAGACCCATGTCTCTCGCATCACGGTCATGAGTCCAAATAATAATATTACTGCCAGTTCTTCAAAGTTTACTCATAAACTGCTTTGTATTCCTGTTTTCACAGAAATTTTCCATTGCAAAGCACTTTGTGAGTTGTAAAATTGAGAACTGATCCATGCTTCTCGCCTTACGGTCGTGGGTTCAAATTACTGCGGCTACATGTAGTTTTGATAACTTTGCGGTTATTGAATTGCCCAGCAGACGAAAAAGCGAAATTTTGAGGTAAGAATGATAAAACATGTTTGCTTTTGGTGGGGACATAATTTAATATAATTGTAGACGAAAAAATTAAGTTTACATGTAGGTGCACTTTAAATGTTGAAAGCTTCTTACTACATTGTTACATTAAAGGTGTACCCGTACAGTAGAACCTCTCAGGTTACATCTGGTGCTCCCTCAATCATATTACACCTGTATATTAATACTCTTAAGACTAGCTGTCTACCTCATCAGTAGAATGTCCTTGCTTAAGTCTCCAGAGATTAAAACTACACTGTAGCAATTTCTAAAAGGAAGTGAAGTGCTGCTGGAATAGAATCAATTACTCTCACGATAAAAACGATTGTACTTTATTTATTAAAAAATATAAATGATCACTATATCCAT
Organism: Montipora capricornis; assembly: GCF_036669925.1. Lineage (NCBI taxonomy): Eukaryota > Metazoa > Cnidaria > Anthozoa > Scleractinia > Acroporidae > Montipora > Montipora capricornis. The sequence goes on along the minus strand of NC_090885.1, from coordinate 23,415,267 downwards.
GTATTGTAGAAAGTGCATGTTTATAAATAGGATATCAACATACTGTATTACCAATAATAAGAAAAGGTCTGTCAACCTCGTCCCCAGCCTCTCTCTTCTTCCCTTGAGAGACTCTGGGATATAGTTTAGTGACAATATTACTATATCTAGTGTTATTTAATTGAAAAATTGGTAGAAATATTGTATAACTAACAAAAAGGAACTACTGCCTATGCAAAATATGGCTATTATATATAATTTTTGTTTGCATAGTGGCAAGAAAATTGTGTTAATCAGAACGATCATTATTATTCCTTGTGTAACAATGATGTAGCAGGATATATGTAACTCCGAGAGAAACTAAGTGTCCCAGTCAACTGTGTTTGCATGAAGATAACAATAACTTTAATAACTAATGCGATCCTTTGTGCTATTGCAGACAATTTTTTTAAAAGACATGTTTCGGCATGCTTATGCCATCATCAGTTTAATGAGTTCCTAAGTGTGAACAGTTATAAAGTTTACGGGTAGATGAAAAAATCATTACAACATGACGTAATACAAAAGCGGGTACTATTTACAGCGTGACACCAAACATCAAGGTGTAAACTAAAACGTGACAAAAGTGTTGTAATGCTGCAATTGTTTGTTAAGTTCCGGTTTGATCTTATTTATATGAAAAGCTTCTTTGAGTTTTAAATCAATTGAGTTGCTGGCAGAATCCAGAATACTAAAGCACGAAGGGGAGTATTTGCTTAAAAATATGCGAGTTTTTATCGCTTTCGGTGTGTTCCTTTATCCTGGTAGAAAAGTGGCGACTAGTTTCGCCAATATAACGGAAATTACAACCCGCGCAAGAAAATTAGTAAACTACCATGGATTTTAGAGCAACAGGAGTACGATCTTTAACACTAAACATGTTTTTAATTTTGAACTGTAAGTACTGTCCTTAATATACGCGCGAGCTACTAGGGTGCCTCCTCGGGATTTTGCCTCTGGGCGAAATCCCTGCGGGGGCAATAACAGAAAGGTAATTAAATATGAAATAATAAACGAAACATACCGGTACATGAAAACCGCTGGGCATATGTAGTGAAATCCTATGATTGACTTTTATTCTGGTATTTAATTAATAAGGCACAGGTATCTCAAATGCCAAGAATAATGAGGTGCTCACCAGTGCTTGCAGCAATAATATTATTGAAATGTCTACTTACATGAAGATATTCCACAGGAAGGAAATCTTTTTTCATAATACTAAAACCAGTTGGTCGGTGAGTCCATCTTGGCTGGAATGAAACATACAACAGTTACTGTAAAGACAACTGTTAAACAATGATTATGAATGAAGACTTACCAATACTAAAACCAATAATTGTTGCTAAATTTCCTACTCTACCATAAAATTGGTGCTCAAACAAAATATCAGTGCTACTGCAATCCCTTGATTTATGGTAAATGTTGTAATAATTTGCAACATCCTACAGACTGGCCAAAAACTATACTTAAAGAATAATAATTTATTATTATTATTATTTATTTCATTCTTTACATCTCTCATTCCTTCATGGGCATCCATTGGGTTAAAAGTGATTGGCTCATCATTGCATGCATGTGTGAAGCCAGATCCTTCCTTGTATCCTACACTTTTTGTTGAAGTGTCCACTGAAAGAAAATCAAAGAAAAAGTATTTTGTGCAAGGTATTTTAGTTACAGTTACTGGTATGTGGAAAATTAAATTTAGGTATATCCAAATTTAAATGGGAATGCAACTCTGGGGCCAGTTGTTCAAATGGATATAAACGACTATCTGCCGGATAAATCACTATCCACGTTTTGCAGTCATAGCAAATTAACGCTTTTTTTTGCGCTATCCAATCCATTTGGATTAAGTGATTTATCCAATAGATAGCATTATCCACCTTTTGAACGCTGGGGCCTGGCATGTGTAAATAATACAGGCCTTAAGGACGTTCGCGCCCATTGCTACTGTGCATTTTTTCGCTGCATCGCAGACCACGAAGGTAAACACGATGCTGAAGGCGCAAACATTGTTTACAAGAATGGAGCGTGACAGCATGTGGCATCATGGGATAGCTGTGGACCCAGGTCTTCATGTCACACAATGACCCCCATTTTCCTTCCCGTAGATCACTTCCTTTCCTGATTTTGTCCATTTTACCAAAACACAAAAAATATCTGTATGTGAGAAGTTACAAATATTTCGCCTTTTATGCTCTTGTGCAACCGAAGTTTTCTTTCTTAGACTAACATTTATCATTTTTCAAGGTCTATTTAACCACAGAAAAAGACATCAGATGCAAAAGTTTATTTAGTTATCTTAGTTATGTTGAATTGAGTATGTTTACCTCAGTGATCTAAATTTCTCTAATGTAGCTTTTTTATTGCTGACAGTTGTAAGGTAAGGTCGTCCTAAAATAACGCAATCTTCTAAAAGTGCACCTCATGATCTCGAAAGCAAGCACGGTGACCCTCCAGTTTGCCTTTTTGGCAAAAGTAGATCACTACCTTTCTGCATGGCAAGTTTAAAAAAATTCTGTAGGTGGGAACATTTTGGGCGCTAACGTCCTTAAATTGTAAAAACACTTTTTTCTGACCTTACTAAGCCCGACAGATAGCCGATTCACAATACATTGCTTCCTTTTCCCTAAATACAGTTGTCTTGTATTTTGGGGAAAAACAACTGAAATTCTCTCTTTGATCAACATGAATGTTATGCTTAAATTAAGGCAAATTTCAAGTACCCTGTAAAACTAATAATGATCTCAGGCCTCCACTTTTACTCACTTCTCTGATTTGGGATTCCTGGGAAATTTGTGTGAGTTTCTGTGGACATATAGCTAGGACCCTAAAAGTAAAAGGAAAAATGTAAGATGTATCGGAAAGGTGGGGCCTAAAAATCATGTATTGCACTTTATTTGCGTTATTGTTCAAGAGGGCAACTTACATAGAATCCATTTTCCCTGGAAATAGGATCCTTCTGTTTAAGAGTGTATAGCAATGGGCGATGGTATGGATATACCGTTCCTTTAGCTCTGGTGTCAATGTGCACATCCCTAACCTGGAAATTGCATATTGTTGGAACATATAAATTTTGCTCAGCTACTGTTACTTTTGCTTCACAATGATTATTACTGTAGTAAATGTAATAACCAATAATTTTTATTGGCATTTATTGATTTTTTATTTATACAGTACAGTAACCATTAATAAAATTTAAATTATTACAATTAAAAGAAAGCAAATATGACGCCTGTTAGCTAGGGTATGATTCGTCTGTGTGGATCCCCAATTTCCCAGCCTTCTTTTTTGACACTAGACTTGTAGTGCTTTAATTAATTTTCTTGCCAAGTATTAAATATAAGAGAATTATTCATTTCTTCAAAAATCTGATCTTTGTTCATACCTTCAATTCATTTCATGTCAATTACTGTGTAATATGTATTATGTACATAATCATTTTTTATTGTACAGTTACAGCACTTTGATTAAAGAAGCGCAGCTTTTTGGGATTACAGACCACAACTGTTGTGGTTAGTTATGGTATCTTAAAGTGCTTACAATGGTAGAATTAGTCACTAACAACAAAAGATTCCAACAACCCTTATATCTGTAAATGTCCAGATTACTATGACATACTGCTCAGCATTATTTACGACTTTTTCTAACCTGTCTCGATCTTGGCACAGTAACAGGAATGTCTTTTACAAATCCACTTGTCGCTGTCATGTGCAGGCCTTTGGAGAAAGGGTCAATACCACTTGATCCTTTGGAGGGTAAAAAGTGTTTCTTGGTAATAGATGCATAGTTGTCTGTCAAAAGTCTCCTGTAGATAACAAAAAATAATATCAACCATTTAAGGTAACATGCAGCAATTAACAATTGCAAATGTATTGGAAGTCAAGGTGGCCCTTCGACCTTTATGACAGGTTGGTTTTATTTTTCTATTCTGAGAAATGTGATTTGAAGTTGAAATGATGATAATTTTTTTGTCATTGATACAGCCTTTTGGGTTAGCTTGCCTTTTTAATCAACATAAAGGAGGCCCTATTAAATAGCAGCTTTATTAATATTTACATTTTCAATCTTATGCTTTTTCCTTTGAGGCAAGCCAAATTCGAAGAGCATCCATGGAAAGTACCAGATAGTGTTTGGCAAAATGGCATCTGATTAGCCCACAGCGTTAATAATGCTTTTCAGCAGTTATCAATTACACGCAGCCCTCAACAACTTTTTTTCATATTTTGAAAGTAAAAATTTAGATGGACGTCAATCATCATTGTTTCCATGACGATACTCATGTTCTCTTGGCAGCATTTGAATTCATTATGGAAGCATTTGATTGATGTCCACCTAAATTTTATTTTTGAATATTAAAAAATGTTCTTGAGGGGCGCATGTTAATGATGACCACTGTAACACCCTAATATGAGAGTGTCAGGACTTGAAAATAACAATTCTCAAACTCATTAATAATTCATAAGTTAATAAGCCAATTGCATCACCCCATTCTGGTCATGCGCACTTAGTCTAGTTTGAAACCCAATGAAACACTGCTTGCTGATTCACTAAATGAATTTCGAATACATTTGGTTTGAAATCAATAATTTCAAACACGTGGTTTGAAATCAATAATAATTTCAAACACATGATTTTGAAATCAATAATTTCAAACACACGTGTTTTGAAATCAATTAATGGCAATGAGTGCTTGCTCACAGCTCTCACATGCTTCTGAGCAACCATAAGGTGTACAAAAAAATATTCAAGTGATTGAATGTATAATTTCTTTTGTTGGAGAAGTAATTCAAAAACTCGTGCATCGTGCTTCATTGGATTTCCAAATGCAGGAAAACATGTAAAACACTCGGTCTTCGTTTGGAAATACAAAGAAGCACTCACACTCGTTTTTGAACTAGTACTAATAAACTTTTTCCTTACCCCATTACCGGGTTGTCCAGTTCATCCAAGCGACGATTGTAATAAACCCCTGGTCTAAAGTTTGATTGATATCCAGTGCCAGTATGGTGACCAGACCGAGGATTGAAGCCCTCCTGTCCATAACGTGTTGAATATTCGGTACAGTAGAACTTCATTACCCCAATATCAGCACCCTTGCTCTGTAAAATGTGGGCATTTCCTGGTCCATATGGGAGACGCCCCATTGTTTTGCCTGTATCTTTAACTTAATGATATGAAAATGTGGCACTAGTAATTTTGTTGTCCAAGATGTTATTATATAAATTATTATGTATAAGAAATCAACCACAGCAACTGAACAACATTGCTCATAACTCGCCACGTCTTTGGAAACATGTAAGTTGTACATGTATTTGTGTGATCGAGAAGTGATTCTGATTTAGTTTTAATTCTATAAAAATAATAAAATATATGAAATGTTCCTATATGTTTGAACGGCGATCGTTTTAGGTGAAACTTACATCTTTGCTTCTCTTAAGCTGCAGTGATTGTTAAGGGTTGTGCTTCGTTCGTAACATCCTACGATGGAAGAAAACACTTACTTTGCGAACACCTTATCCATCTTGTCCGGTCGCTTCCGTTCGATCGACAACTTATACACGGAGTTCTAAGGATTTTGAGATGCTACTCGAGAGTTTTTTGTCGGCAACATGCCCAGCAATCGATCATTTGTTCTATCGGTACTGGTGTCTACAGATAAGTCCTTAAATTTTACTATATTGTATACCTTACCTATTGAGAACTCGTTTTCTAGTACCAGTGGAATTCTTTCAAGAAAAAAGGTTGCTCACTTTGACATTTTTTGGTCATTCTTGAACACCAACAATGCCGTTACTAAGGTTACAGCAGAAAATCCGCTGGTCAAATGTATTTTGCTCAATGGTAACGACTGTGTAACGCAACTGTAGGGGCTGAAGTGCCATGAAGTGATCTACAATAATATTTTGACTGCAGCAGAAAGGAAAAACGTTTAATTTCAAGGAAAAAGGCAGCAAAATAAGATTTTCCATCTACTGATGGGTGATGACAAGCTTTCTTGGAAGGGTTGATCATCAAGAATCTTTCGAAGTGGTTTCCTCGTAATCCTTGCACGAAGACATCCGAGCCCGACGGAATTTCTGCATCAAATGTTGAAATGAGTATCGCCGTTCTTGAGCCTCCCTTGGTGATTGCTTTGATAGTCCTCTGGACTGTAGTAGATAATCGTCCGGTTGAAAAGTGTTGTCAAAAACTGGACCCAGACGCGTCTCGCAACGTTGTAAGTATCTAATGTCCTTCGTAAGACGTGGGTGACCGTTTTGAATAAATTACTCGATGTATCCCTGGTTGGGGAGGTGCGGCGCGGCCCCTCATACCCTGACCCTGTTTAAGACAAATATCGCTGATTTTCCTACCCATTTTAAGACAGAATTCCGATTTTTGATACCCTGTTTAAGACATTTAACCCAGTTTAAGACAAAAATTGATAAATCGATACCCTGATTAAGACAAAAAATGATAAATTCGATACCCTGTTCAAGACAAAAATCCCGAAAAACATACCCTGGCTGGCCGCACGTCCCCATTAAGCCCTTATAAGGGAGTACCCCCCCCCTGGGCCGCGTAGCAAGCTACGCAGAACTTTATTCGAGTGGCAGGGTACGTGGGGCTTTCGTCGGTACCATTTAAACAAACGTCGCAAATCTTTAAAATGATTTTCCTCAACTGTAAAGCTTTTCTGGCGTCGGAAAAAAACAAAACTTTCCTCCGCACAACTGGCATTTTTTATTCAAAACAGCACATGAGCTTGCGAAAACCATCATTAAGTGCCCCGCGAAATAAGCCAATCGGAGCGTAGGGGTGCTTACCATTTAGCCAAAAAATCCGGAAATTTCGGTTTGAGGTCAAATGGAAAGGCAATTTTCCGGAAAATCTTTTCGGAAATTGTGGACAACCTCCAGAGGTAGTCCTCTTTTTCCGTTCGGAACGGAATTCGCAAAATGCTCTTACCATTTGCGAGAACCTTCCGTTTCCAGGCCCTTTCTCACAAGATCGAGTGAAATATGCGGGGTGAAATGCTGTGTAGTAAATGGTAAGCGCCATTCTCATCCAGTTGGTCAGTAAATTCGGAAAATCGCTTACCTTTATGCAACGATCATTCCATCCGGATTATTTGGCTAAATGGTAAGCACCCTAGATTGCATTGCCGCAACCTCTTTTTAGAAGCCAATGAAAAATGGTGTACTGTCGAACTTTACCAGATCTCACATTTCCAGTGACAGAGTGAGATCTGGTTACGAGATTAGCGGGGTACCCCACCTTCAGCATTCACATGGAGAAACTCAC
>NC_090885.1:23387962-23402962 GCF_036669925.1 Montipora capricornis | reverse complement strand
AATACAGATTCAAGGTTTTGTGTCAAATTGACACGAAGCGTTAAGAAACCCAACTCGAAGGAGACAATCAGTTGGCTAATTAATTATAAAGTGAGGTAGATTTGATTCCAAGAGAGTGTGGATGGAAAATCGAGTTGATGGTGATTGGAGGGGATTGGCTGGTCCAGTGGTCCAGTCGCTGTCGGGTTTGCATTGGCGGGATGGAATCCCAACAGCCACTGGACCACGGCATCAGTGTTCTCAGTCTGCTATCCGATTTGTAAACATCTCCTTGCTTTCCATTGTCAGAAGTCCATGATGACGCATACAGGTCCAATGCATCTACATTAAGAGTCTCCTTAGGCGTTAAAGTTCGAACGCGGCATAAGAACTTCATGTATTACTTTTTGGTTAAGGTCATGTGACGCCTGTGCTAAGTAACTTGAATTTCATTATGTAATCCTCCCAAAACCTGAAATGAACTATTTTTTCATTCAAGGTCCGTGTTATTATAGTATATGAGTCTAGAATTTCTTTCTCATCTTTTCAGCAACTTTTCCATCCACTGGGCAAAACGGAAGTTTTCTCAGGCCGCTTTGTCCAGTTTCTACTAGATCTTGGCTTCTGTGAGAACAAATTGAGTCGAAAGAAGTGCTATGATATCACAGAAACTATCTTTGGCTTTGATGACCGAGATAACAACATGGTACGTCACTTAAAACGGAAACGTTGTGGAAAATGGTTCCAGCAAAAAACGCTTTCCTTGTTCTGAGCCTGGTTCTTTCTCTGAGACCCAGGTTGCTCGGGAAGCAAACTTAAAATTCACAACACCCTTTACTCCTTTGCAGAGGATGATAGGCGTTTGCAAAAATTAAGGGTGATAGCGGTCGGAGGACTAGTGATGGTGGGTTTGCGTCTTCTGAATTCGAACGGTCGGTCTCAAGGACTTAAAGCTTCAAACCCGTACGTCCTTTAATGAAAGTAGGTGACTGTTTGGGCCTCTGGATCCTTGGTGCGTCAGTCAGCGTTTGTAATTGCAATGTAGCGAACAAGCTTTTGCAACAAAGTTTCTGTACTAAGAAACGAAAGATGCGCAATACTGGACTACGAACTCTCATAGTCAGCTGTTGACTGACTGGAATCTGGTTTTTAGTTTTTAGTGGTGACAATGAAGCAACGTGCGATGTGATAGAGCGGTTTTCAATTGAGTGTCGAAAGTAATTAGCTAATTACTTTGGTTTTGCATTACTTCACTCAGTGATTGGTTCAAAGTTCTCGCGCCATTTTTTCAACCAATCAGAAGGGAAACCAAAACCAATAGTGGCTTGCACGTGCACATTTTCCCGCGCTTTGTGTCGGCTACGTGTAATTTTCTTCGAGTTTTGACTGGTTTACTGGATTGTCTCCGTCCTTTTTGATTGGCCAAAGTAATTATTTTGGTTTTGGTTTTACGACACTCGATAGAAACTCGCTCCACGAGTTTATATGATTTATTTCTGTACAGCAGTTTCCCCAATTAGTAACCCACCGCTTAATACAGTTGACACTTAAATGACGTTCATAATAAACTGGGTGACAAATTACTCCTTAATTTTGGCGCGAAGTTTCAGCGTTAATTTGTGATAGGACACTTTCAAAAAGACCATAATACTCTTTGTTTGCTCTCCAAAATTTTGCGTAAGCATTGTTTTTATTTTCTCTTGGGACCATTGTAAGTCCCAAGAGAAACTGGAAACAATGCTTATGCAAAATTTTGGAGGGCAAACACAGATTAGATGGTATTTTTGAAAGTGGTCTATTTCACATGTGAAATTACAATGTTGCCATGGCAACTTTTCCCACGGTGCCAAAATGGCGTCTTATGAACGTGGTTTGTTCCCCATGATATTAATAGCTAATTAATTGGTATACTCGTCAAATTAGGGAATAATTTCACTTGCGTTTTGTCCGAAATGATTTTGGACAAAATGCGCGTGAATTTATTCCCTAATTTCACTCGTCGCAATTTGATTACCCGTACTTATTATTTATCATTAACGTGCATTACTAATGACATTTATTAAATCAATTTAAACAGCGAAAGTCGCTAATTTGATGACCATTTTTTGCTTTCCCTGGCAGAGTCGCGTGCCAGTCTATATGTCAAATTGGCCAGCAGGCACTTCTTTTAAAAACGTCATTCACTTTAGCCAAGTATGTATCAACATGACTTTTTCTCGTGTTTTTCTATGTAGTCTATTTTGTTGTTGTGATTTTTTTTTTTACCGTGTCCTTTCGTTAATTTTCCTTGTGGCCTTGTTTGCTAGATAATAACATCGGGGAAATGTCGAATGTTTGATTATGGAAGGAAAGGAAACCTAGAACGTTATCATCAGGTACGATTTTCCAATTTATTTTTACTGTCGTTTACATTACTTTCGTATTTAAAGCGGTGATTGCGGTGAGTGCTGTAAAACGTGAACCGTTGTAATTTCAGTAATCAGATTCGATGCAGACGACCAAAGGGGCCAATCACTAAGCAAAGCAAATACGTGAGAATCCGTTGCTAGGCATGGGCGGGAAACGTTTGTTAACCCTTTTATCCCCAAGATCAAAGTGTTCATTCTCCTAAAAAGTGCCATAGATTTCTTTTTAGGGTAGTGATGAGAATTTGGTGTTACATCACAATCACACCTCCCTAAGCTGATAATCATCTTCATTCTGACTACCTGCCTGACTGACATTTCATTGAAATTGTGAGGAGAATTAACAGGCTCATAACTCCTGGGAAAATAACCGGGTAAGGAATCGATTGAAACCGAAATATCCCGGGAAAACCTGAAGGTTAGGTATACCTCGCGAAGTCTTCCTGAAGTTCCGGATTTTCGAAAAACGCGGTAAATTCCACCTCATTGGTTCCTTCGTACTCGGGACCAGTTTCTCCTGCCATGAATCGCTCTATTTATAAACCAACCAATCCATAATTTGGAGCGAAACTCGAAAACATAGATGGCGTAGGACGGACTGAGCGACCATCCGGAAAATACTGTTTCATTCGCCACTGGAAATTTTTGGAATTTTCAAAGGGAATTGTCGAATGAAGAGCGCCCTTGATTTAGCGTTTGCTTCTAATTGGTTGAATTTTGCTATGTCGTGAGATTTTTTAGCTAATCACTACGCACGGCAATGTGAGACCACGCAAAATTGTATCGTAAAATTTCTTTCGATACTCGATTGAAACATCTTACAACATCAGTGTGGTAATTAGCAGTTATTCCATGTGCGCGAGTTGTATGGAACGCCAGAACTGTCTTATGATACTTTTGGTCATGATACTCGGTGCTTACGTCCTTATATTCGGTGCTTACTTCCTTATAATCGGCGCTTAAATCATTATATCCAGTGCTTACTACGTTATATTCGGTGCTTAAATCATTATAATCGGTGCTTACTTCATTATATTCGGTGCTTACGTCATTATATTCGGTGCTTACTTTATTATATTCGGTGCTTACTTCATTATATTCGGTGCTTACGTCATTATAATCGGTGCTTACTTCATTATATTCGGTAGTCATTCTATTATATTGGGTGGTTTATTCGTTCGGTGTCCGCTTCATTATATTCGGTGTTCACTCCATTATATTCGGTGCTTACTTCATTATATTCGGTGCTTAAATCAGTATATTGGGTGGTCATTTTATTATACTGGGTGGTTTATTCGTTCGGTGTTCACTTCATTATCTTCGGTGTTCACTTCAGTATATTCGGTGCTTACTTCATTATATTCGGTCCAAAGTTCGTTATGATCGTCACCAGGCTCCCAAAAAACATTCCGTATTTTGCTTTGTGGAAGCGCGAAAAAATGGATGACATCTTGACGGAACTAAGCCTTGAAACGCTGGCTGCAGTATTTCGACGAGAAAGAATCGTTCCTTCGATAGTACAGTCGATGAGTGATGAGGAAATAGAACGACTTGGTGTAACTGCGATTGGAGATCGAGTTCGATTGCGTGAACTTTGTAAAGAAGACGAAGGGAACAGTAGCAGGTCATCGTTTGGCTCTCGAAGTGTTGGAAGCGCCTCAACAAGCAGAAACGGCGTTGTACCTTTAGCTGACGCTGTACTGGAGGAACGAATGCGTCTTTTCAATCCTAGGGGTCCTCGGTCGCAGTCTAAAAGTAGAAGCAAGAAACATCCTTATCTACGAACTTGGACTGTTCACTTTGTGTGCCTTGCAGATAGGTATCAGTGCAAAACACCATCAGCTGTTGAGAAACAAACTTTGCACAAAGCTGGCTTAGGAGTAAAAAAGATCAAGCTACTCTTAGATGATGATGCAAGTGCAGTGTATGAGAAGCTTGTCTCGAGTGAAAAGGACGATGTAGGTGATGTGAAGGGGTTTCCTCAGTTACGTGAAGCAGGAGGATTTGAGATGCTACATTGCCTACCAAATTGCCGGGATTTAACACCTCTTAAGTGCTCCTGGGCTGCCAAAGAAATAAGAAGTAATTTAGGAGGGCAATCCAAAATTTACTTGAGACCAATTCAAAAAGATCTGTCCACTAAATCTCTTTTGCCGCAGAATTCTTGTGAAGTAAAAGAGAAATGCATGGCTTGCAACAAAGAATTCCCAATGAGTGAACTCAGAACACACTCTTTTTACATGTGTACAGTTGGATTTAATAGTGGTTCAGACTCAGAGGGTGACAATGGCATAACTGGGTGCATTGTAGAAGGCACAGCAAATGCTGACTCTGGAAGTGAATCGTCAGTGAATCCTGGGATGTCCCAAGCTCCACAACAAATACAGGAAGCAAACCCAGTCATTGAAGTTTCTGACTCACCTGTACCTGTACTTGAAGAGAAACAAGATAACATTGATACTGCTGTTGGAAAGGTTGTAACCTTTTGCCGCACAAACAATGTACACAACCCCGTGGAAGTTCTCCGATGTATGCAGCAAGTCATTGTTACTGGCAGGAAATTGGAATTAGAATCTGACAGTGAAGTCTTAGAGGGGGAGACAAACTACATTAATGTAGACAGAATGAATCTACTTGAAACAGCATTTGAGGAAATAGGGGCTCTGGAAAACCTTCGCCTCACGTTGGAGGTTTCTTTTTATGGGGAGGCAAGTTGATTCTTTCTGTAAGGTTTTTTGTAAGCAACACCTTAATGCCTGCAGTAATCTCTCCAATTTACTATTTTCACCATCCCACAAGGCAGTATTTTTTTTTTTTTGGGGGGGGGGGGGGGGAGGACGGGGGTTTACATAACAACAATACAAGTTATTTGCCCTTGGGACTGTATCATGCTTCAGTGAACTGAACATCCATTGTTTTAATGCAAGTACCCCCAAAAGTGAACTGTATTATGTGATTGTTGAAAAAAGCAAATAAGGAATATTTTGTTAGTAATGTTCATTGCTGTGTATTTGAAGTGTTGATTCAAGTGTTCCTCGTTGTTTTGTGCTTACCTTTGCATTGCTGCTTAAATAGCTGTGCTTTTTATTCCTACTGTTAGTTTGTTATTGGCAGGAGTTGTACAAAATACTCACATCATGATGTTAACATGTGTCAAATCTCTCACACAAAAAAACTGGTCAGTGTAGTCAAATACTGCAGTGTATTCCTCAGGTAATTCTACCACTTGACTACAATTATCACCCCTTTATTACATTCAGATGAGAATGTTTTTCAGCAACAAGTACTAAATATCTGTTATTTCTCTAGAAAGCACGTGACTATGGGGGCCCGAGGAGAGAGTTCTTCCGGCTCATACTCACAGCAATTAAAGAAAAGTATTTTGACAATGGCATTCGTGAACTTCTTGCAGATGATTATTATATTGTTGGAGTGATAATTGGTGGGTAATAAAACTCACACTGATTAGAAGTGTAATTATTTTTGTCTGTGATCCCCATTCCAATGCCCTTAGTGTGTCATTAAGCCTTGACCACCAAGTTCTTTCACTGACCTGGGATGTATGCTGCGTTAGGGTTACTTCGTTATAAACAGTATTTACAATAGTAAAACAGTATTTTTGGTTATAGTAGTATTTCCTTTGACATATGGTTTGACTGCCTGGGTTCAGGCCGCAAAAACCCACCAGAATAAATTACTGCTGCTTCAAAAGCGTGTATTGCGTATGATTTTCTGAATCCACGAACGCATGTCATTCCTTTTTTTATCTCTTTGAAAATACTAACCATTCAACTACTTTTCTTTGAAGATGTATCACACTTCATGTGTTTATCAAATAGTTCCGCAACTGAAGCAACCTCTGAAAGATTTCTTAAGTGTAACTTGGTACATGGTACAATACAAGGGCTTCCTCTTGTGGCAAATATCACATTGAATTTTCACTTCTGAATCAACAGCTGAATTGTTTTCTTTGCTTTGGTGCAAAAGTATGGAATTGCCTCCCTTTCGCAAGTATGTAACTTGCCCAAACTAGCGTTACATAAGTCAATACGCAGAGCTTTATTTTGAGCCCTAGAAGGTGAAGAGGATTATAGTGAAGCACCCACAGTAGCCTATTATCTACAATTAATGTGTATTTTACATAGCTTTTTCTGTAATTAGTGCCTCCACTATGTTGCTTTCGTTAGTGTTTTGCGTAGTGTACTTAAGTCATTTGAGTGATTTTATTTATCTGCATCTGTCTGCAATGTTAATGTATTTTGATTTACTCCAAATGTAATTATTGCTAGTAATTTGGTATCGATGAGCTTAATAGTTATACGTAATTTCAATTATTTTACATCTACACAACGTGACGTTTCTATGCTATTTGAGAGTTGTGTATGTACTTCATGTCAGTCATGATACAGTTTAATAAAATTGATGTTATGACATGAAACATCTCCTAATGAAAGCTTAAACTGATTTTTAGGTCTAAGCATCGTTCAGAATGGAAAGGTCCCCCAGTTTTTTTCAGAAGATCAGCTGGAAAACATATTTAACAGCATTCAATCCTCAGCAGCTTATAGTAATTTACAGAAAGGATTGGACAAATTAGGAATATGTATGGTATGGTCCAGCTTCACATGTTCACTGTAAAATGCTGTTGTTGGACATGATGAACTGTATTGAATTTGTTCTGACCTATGAAATGCAACTAAGTTTCACTTTGTACAGTAGTTATGAAATTGTTACATTAGTAAGAGGACAACATGAAATCTCAGAAAAATATTTTTTGGTGAGGTTATTGTGTGTTGAGAAGAAAAAAAAATTTTAAGGGGATTTTGAAATTCTTAATGACATGAATGTTGCTGTGATGATCAGTCATTACTTTTGTGTTCTCTAAATCAGTGCATAGATGATTAGTAAACAGGCTTGTATTCAGTTCAGTTCATTTGTGTCCTTTGATACATGTGCAGTTAACAAAGGATGTACATTTTATTTGTATGAAAAATTAGGAAAAGTTCTTTCTTTCACAGTGATGCAAGGTTACATTTTTCTAAAGTCAACAGCAACAGATTTTAAATTCAACATTTACAGGTCTGCAAACAGTTGCCACTCCTTGTCCACATTTTCAGACCAAGCCCAGCAGCCAAACTTACCATCAAGAAACTTACAAACCTTTTAAAGCCAATATTTGCTGAAGATGGATCAAACCAAAGGCGCTTTGAAGGAATTGTGTATAGTGCTTTCTGTAGATACCTGAGAGAGGTACAAAGTAAGTACTACCTCATGTACTGGTGTTTACAACAGTTGTAAGGTACATAGTCTCAACTGGAATATTCTTTGGCCAGTAGGCAAGTGTAGCACAATCCTACAATCATGGGTTCAAGTCAAGTTTATCAGTAGAATAATAATAATAATAATAATAATAATAATAATAATAATAATAATAATAATAATAATACCCTATCAATAAACTTGCCAATGGTTTCAAGTAAGGTTATTAATGGAAGGTTCTGACATGAAATACAGAGGGAAAGAGCCTATGAAAAGCTGCAAGATAATCCTTCGACTTCTCTTTCAGTTTCAATCATTGCACTTGCCACAATATCAATAGTGAGGCCTTCCCTTGTTCCATGCTGTGTCATTATTGAATATGGAATCATGTGCCCTAATGGTTCTGTAGAGAAACTATTGGAGAATAATACTTAGTAGTATCAACTAAAATCTGTGTTACTTGCGAATTGTTTGTAGTCTCTTGTGATTATCTTGGATGCTACAATTGTGGTCGGTTTTAACATGCTATCTTTATTGCTTTTTGGTAAATATTTTCTAACCTTTGTGATGGTAAGGGCAAAGATCAAAATTATTGATGTCTCGTCCTCTAAGTAATGCATACATTTTTGGTAAAATTTATCTTACAATGTCTAGTTGAGAGACAGGATGGGATTGGTTATCTTCAATTACATCACAAAGGGTGTACATGTGCTGTACATGTATGTATTTTAAAAACAATGCATACTACCAATATTAATGTTTGTGTAAGGTTTTGTTTACTCTCCTTGTTTGTGTTTTCGTTTCTTTCTTTCAGCTATAAACATTGTAAGTAAAATGAATTGAATTTTTTGTCATTTGCTTGTTTTAACAGGTGGAAGGAGGAAGAGAGTGACTCTGGCCCATGTATTGTGGTTTGCAACGGGGTCAGATGAAGAGCCCCTCTTGGGATTTAAATTGCATCCCTCGCTGCTCTTTACTGCAGCAGTACAGTCCTTTCTACCAATAGCTAACACCTGTATTAATGCCATGATATTGCCATCACCCACACTTGAGATCAGTATTCCACCTGACGAGAAGCTATTTGATTTATATGACTGTGCATTTCTAAATAGCTATTTTGGCAATGTGTAACATTCTTGTACTTTGTGGCTTGTTTTATCTTACTGTTGTCATTTGTCAAGGGAAGACATTATTTTTGGCTGCGAATGATTTAGTGGTTGAAACCTGTAATCATTTTTTTGACTTTTCTAAAACCTTGCTGTTATTGTTGTTTACCCGATGATTGCTTAACCATGACTGCCACTCCAAGAATCACAGTTCCAAGTGAAAACAAGAAATGCCCAGTTCACACCCTTTGACATATTTGAGTCTAGAAATTTATGCTTTAACTTCAACTTCAGTTCATGAAATATTTGTACCGATGGCACAGGGTCAGCATTTCTTACCGTTTTATCAAGCCTTTTAACTTGGTAGGTTCATCTTGGCATAATTCATTGCTTTTTCTTGTGAGTGAAGGTGGGTCACCTACTTCCAGTTTGGCAGTATAAAGGACACAAAATTCACATAATTTAAACAAAGTTAGACAAAGTTCACATTTTGAAGTCACTTCAGAGAGTACTACAATACAAATAATGTTAAAAGCAAAATAAAGTTGATGTTTTTTTTCAGTATTTAGTGTAATTCATTAACAAAAACCTAGTTTAAGTTGGCCATTCCAAGGGGTCCTACCAGAACCCGGCACTCGAACGCAACTTTTGTTGTTACATTGGCTCCCTCCTTTATAGTGATATGTAGTGTAAATAACCTGTCATGAACTCCTTTTTGATATCTTACATGTACAAACTACTGCAACTTAACGCATCTACAACTATTGACAAGAGAGTGAATATTGATTATTAACCCTTCAAACCGGTTTTTTAAATACAGTCCTTTCATTTTTCATAGAGGTGGTGCTTTCTAGTTCACAACAACACTGAACAGGAACATGTATTTCTGATGCAATGCTCTATCGAGGTTAATAGCTTTTAATCCTGCCTTAGTCATATGGTTTCGTCCTCGCATACTTTAGTTAAATTTCTGGGGGTGATTCATTTGCATTCCTTTGAGACAGCACTGACTGACTGACGATATGAAGAGCTTTCAGGTACACTTCAATTCCAAAGTTAGATGATGTCCATGTCGATGCAATTTCATGGTTCAGTTCCTGTCTACAGTCGTTGCTCAACTGAAATGAGAGGGCGTCAAAGATAGGCCTCCCAGAACCGTCGTCACCACCTTCACTAATAAAGCCTTCAACCCCATAGTGAGGGATGAGCTCACTTCGCAATTCTAGTCCAACTGGGTTTTGAAGTTGACCTGCTACCCACATTCTTATTGGTGACGACCTCGTAGTTCGCATTCTGTGCTGTGACCAAGCTTTGTTCCAAATGTCTAACTTCTCTTGAATTTTGGCCCGGTAAACGTGGTGGAGAGCAACCAAGTGAACATCATCCAATGGGTCCAATATCCCCTCATCCTCCATGAAGTAGAATAACTTGTAGTAGAGTGCAAGAACGCCCTGGTAGACATCCCTCCAAAGTCTCTCAATGCGTTGATTGTGGGTGCTCTTACCTGTGATAGCACTACCCCTATCTGTCCCTCTTCTTGATATCATGTAGTCGACTATGCCCACATTTTCACTACCCTGATCGGTTCGAATTCTGCTGGGTAAACCAAATTTTTCAACTGCTCCCAAGAAACAAGCCAGAATAGTATCTGACTTATTATTGTCTCTGCATTCTAACATTACAGGCAATCGGCTATAGCCATCAATTCCACCGATGATTATAAAATTCCACCTTACAAGTTTATGGTTTGTGTCTATATGCCACAAGTGGTTGGGACCCTTCACATTGTAGACCCTTCGCTGCAACCTACCCTTCTTTCTTTCGCGTACTCCTTCTTCATCTACGCGATGGATGCTATCTCGAAGTCGCATTCTTTGCACTTTAATGCCTCTTTCTTGGAGAAGAAATTTAAGCATTCCTTCCCCACAAAATGGAAAGTCCTTAGACAGTTCTGTTATATGGTTATCAAGCTCTTCATCTGAAACATCACTGAAATCCTGAGAGCTCAGTCCGTAGCTTTGCATTCGGCGATAAATTGTGCTCTCCGAGACAGACAACATACTGGCAATTTCCTTGATCTTGAAACCCTCCTCTAGATGATTCTCTAGTATTGACTTTGGTATGTTGAATTCTGGAGCTCCAGATCCTAAACGATTTCTTCGAGGCTTTCGTTTTCCGTAGATAGAACATTCCATTCGCAAGCTCATCATGTCAGAACTATTACTTACACCCAGCTGCTTCATTTCGCTTGCAGATAACAGTGGAACTACGTGAGGTGTGATTTTCTCCTTTTCAAATACCTCCGTTAGATTACTCAAGTTTTGTCGCTTCAGAATGGAGGCCATTGGAGTCTTTTCCGCCATTTTCAGATTCAAAAATACGCGGGAAATCGCAGAATTGCTTTGTGGGGTTATTACCGTCAATAGCGGAGCCTGGTGACGATCATAACGAACTTTGGACCGAATATAATGAAGTAAGCACCGAATATACTGAAGTGAACACCGAAGATAATGAAGTGAACACCGAACGAATAAACCACCCAGTATAATAAAATGACCACCCAATATACTGATTTAAGCACCGAATATAATGAAGTAAGCACCGAATATAATGGAGTGAACACCGAATATAATGAAGCGGACACCGAACGAATAAACCACCCAATATAATAGAATGACTACCGAATATAATGAAGTAAGCACCGATTATAATGACGTAAGCACCGAATATAATGAAGTAAGCACCGAATATAATAAAGTGAGCACCGAATATAATGACGTAAGCACCGAATATAATGAAGTAAGCACCGAATATAATGAAGTAAGCACCGATTATAATGATTTAAGCACCGAATATAACGTAGTAAGCACTGGATATAATGATTTAAGCGCCGATTATAAGGAAGTAAGCACCGAATATAAGGACGTAAGCACCGAGTATCATGACCAAAAGTATCATAAGACAGTTCTGGCGTTCCATAGAGTTGAACAAGGGATGGTGTGTGTGTGTGTGCTCTGCCTAAAGACAGGCCCTTCCTTACAGTTCCCGATCGCTCCATGATTCGCCTCTAGTCTTAAACGCTACTTAAGGACTGCCATCCTTTACTTACTTTGTCCAACATTCCTGTTTGTGTTCTTCCAAGAGGTCCCTTTCCTTGGCCATTTTCCCCTCAGTGACTAGCGGGAGAAGCTCACCATACCGTAAGGTATGACCAAGGCAGATTCTCTGTCTTCTATTGATGGCAGATATGATAGTCCTCTCGTCACCAAAGCCTCCCAGTACTTGTTCGTTACAGACTTAATCAGGTGGCAAACAAAATATCGGTTGTCAGCTCAAATACTTGTACTTTCCTGTTCATGGATTTGACATTGGTAAGAGCTACAACAAGTTGCAAAAATAGTGGAGACACTTTGCCTTCATGACGCGTTAGTAGCTTCCCCCATCTCTCCCACACTGCGACCCCCTTCCCCCCCTTATCAATGTTGCTAGCAATACCAAATCATGTGGAAAACTTCAACGGTCAAAATTGAAAGGGGGAGAGGGAGGGGGGAGGTGGGAAATGATTAAATTCTACATTTGGTGGGAATGGGAAGGTAGAAAAGGTGTTTTTTAACGGGAGTGTCTCACCATTTTTGCAACTTGTTGTAGTTCTGCGCTTGGCGTCTCGTTACCTTTTTAATCAGGGGTCGGTTGCTCGAAGCCTAGTCAACGCTAGCCACTTGTTAAGAGGTATCAAAACCTAAGGGTTTCCATGGTATTTAACACTGGTTAGCTCTAACCATACTTCGAGCAACCCGGGCTAGAACTCTTAAGACCCGATATCCGAGGTTGAAAAGTTAATTATATACTATTATCTCACTGAAAGAGCGATAATGTGTTACTACCTCTCAATGCTTTTATATTTTCTGGACCGTGCAATTCTTTCAATGCGATTTCTATCTTTTATTTACACAGGACTCGCCACCAGGGTATAACGTCACTAAAATGACTACACCCACTGCTTTCTTTTATGGTGGCAACGATGGACTCGCCAATGCAACCGATGTTCGTGCTCTGATCCCACAAATATCCAATCTCATAATTGAGGATTGCATACAGGAGTATAATCACATAGATTTTATTTTTGGAATCGACGCTGGCAAAGTTCTGTACAGCAGAATTCTTGCGATTTTAGAAGATCATCCTATGAAGGAAAAATAACACTTAACTTTGTTCTAAAAAAGTGAGACCGCGCGTAAACATTTCAACAATGGTGGCCATTATGTTTGTAATATAGCGCCTTTGACAGCTTACAATTAAGGTTTCATACTTAAAGCTTTCATACTTAGCTCTTATTAACCGAGCTAGAGGTCTGTATGGGAGAATCTTGACCGAGGTCACGACAGAGGACAAGGTTCTCCCATACATACTGACTAAGCTCGGTTAATAAGATATTTATTATATGGCAAACGATTCGTTTAATGTGAATGGTTTGTACTAACTCACATTTTGCT
Source organism: Montipora capricornis (assembly GCF_036669925.1). Taxonomy (NCBI): domain Eukaryota; kingdom Metazoa; phylum Cnidaria; class Anthozoa; order Scleractinia; family Acroporidae; genus Montipora; species Montipora capricornis. Next base: position 23,389,720 of record NC_090885.1, on the reverse strand, counting down.
TGCGGACGGCAATGAGCTGAACTTAATTCTGCCAAAGTTTGCTCGTTCTCCTTTTTTTTTTTCCCATCATGCTATTTGGCACTTCCATAAATAAATATTGGTAGAAGAAAATACTCAATACTTTTGCATTTTAGTTTGCAACATTTTCACCGCAAAACATTGCCGGTCTAGATGGGAAAATCTAGACCGCGGGCAATATCGATTTTAGCCAATCAAATTCGTGAATTTGGTAGTTCCCCAGTCCTTGTGAGACAGGGCCATATAGCAAATGAATATTTAAATCATGGAGACTTTGTACCGAAGTATGAAAAACGAAGCGTGATTTCGCGTGTTATGAAATGAAGAAGTTGTTTTGACGCCGTAAGCATCTGATGCGTGTTAGGTTCGACTTCCAGCGCTCACTCGGGTTAGGTATGATCCCCGCCGAGGAGGGGATGGCTAGATACGTGTACGACAAATCCCGTCTTTAATATTCAATATATGCCAAGTTCCATAGGGTAGGAAATGTCTTCAGACAAGAAACGTATGTTATGCCTACAACGTTGTTGCTGAGATCGGTGCGAAGCTTTTAGATGATGCGCTTTGAATGACAGAAGCAGTTTCGTCTGCAAACTCTCCACTGTGAGTGATAAGGAAGCGTTAGATATCCCGCGCGAGCTGCTCACCAAAGGAGACCGGTTTTTCTTTTTTTTGATTCATAGAAGAAAGATGACAAAATAGACTTTACCCATGACAGAAAAATTAGATGACATTCGTCGGTAATTTCTTACGTACTGCGTGATTGCTCGTAGGGAAATGAACGAATTATATTGAGCGGTTTGTTGGGTCGGAAGTCACTCTATGATCTGTCGTGTGTTAGTTTGTTTTCCACCCTGCGAGCAGAGCTTCCTTTTGTCTTTTTCTTTACTGAGGAGGAGAAAAGTAGGCTCTGCCCGAATCGCGTCAACTCTTTGAAGCCGCCGCAGCCCGAACTTCTGGACTAGTCAATCTTGTTTTCTCTCGTCAAACCGGTTTTTTCAGTGCGAGCGTCCGTTTTTTGACAAAACCGATGGTTATAATTGAGCCCGATGTACCATGAAAAACCAAGATGGCGGCGAGATCTGGCATAGTAGGCTTGGGTTCGAGACTGTATCCTGGCAACATGCAGCGCATATTCAATAAAGATCTTACTCGATTCATGCAGAGCCTTTTTCGAGAACGCCAAAATCGAGCAAGCAAAAGAAAGGCTCTGCTAGCAGGGTGTTTGTTTTCAAAACTGAACTAGTAAAATATTTGAAATTTTGCTCACTTTGATAGGGCTCGACGGGCGAAAGGTGCAGTTGTTGTCGAAGTCGATTACTCGTCACTTTCAAGATTCCAGATATTTCAGTATTTTTCATCGCCTGTCTTGTTTACCTATTGACTTTCTATTATTGAGCTCCATAAGGATATGTTTTGTTTAAAGACCACTAAAACGTCATGCGCGTTACAATGACTTCGACGCTATTGCAGGTTAATTAATTATAAATATTCTACTGTGTCTATCGGATAAAATCTACGCTTTTCTACTACCCCGTGAAACCCTTCTAAATATACGTGGAGAAGTCTCTAGCTTAGCAGAAGAGTGACAGGAAAGACGTATTGCGCAACTTTTCATTTTCCGACACAGGAAAAAAAATAAAACGGTGAAATGCTACTCATATTCTGACTGGATTGCCAAATATGGCAACCCAGTAAAAATGGGCGACAAAAAAAAGAGTGCATGCAGGCATATTCATG
>NC_090885.1:23372962-23375462 GCF_036669925.1 Montipora capricornis | reverse complement strand
ATGTCTCGAGACTGAAACCGAGAGTAAGGAGGGCTTTAGAAGAAGACATGGAAGATGAAATCAAAATGCTTCGTAGAATTGTGATGGATGCCGACCAGAAGTGTCTTGGAAAGGAAATGTTTCAACTGAGTTTTTGGGAAAAGCTCAGGCAGTGTGTCATTCTGTAGAACGTTAGCGCAGACTTTTCTTTGACCACAATTGCGCTTGACCAAATAGTTAAAAATAGTTGCATCTGATTTGAAGGCACTTCATTTATGTTTCCGTCGCGGGTAGCTTTTACTATTTGTTCTCAGTTAATTTCATGTGGTAAATAAAAGGTTTGGAGGCATTGCCTTGCATTTGTTGTTCATGCATAGATGTTGTAGGTCAAATCCGGGCTCAGTTTGAACCCGTTTTCGCTAAATTGGCGATCCTCAATTTAGATGAGTGAAATATGTACTATACCTAGTTTAAAGCAGCTATCAACCCCCTAAAAAGACACCTTCCCTCAGGCTTCGTCTTATGCATCTCGATCAGCACATCTTCCTAATGTTTCGTATCATCTTATCAGTTTCTGTATTCATACACTTATCTATTCAGTCTCAACATTTCAACATAGAAAGGGAACAAAGAACTGTACTATGCACTTACCGGTACTCGAACTCGGACCCTCCAGACCTAAAGGCCTGTGTTTTCACAACTACACTACAACGACGAAAATGCACTTGATAACCATGTTTAATAACCAAAACTAATCCTAACCTGACCCTAATTTTTCCCTACGCTTAATTTAGGCTCCAAAAGAGTTTCTTCATTTCATCTGAGTGCGTATTCAACCTAGACGAAATGAGGATCACCAATTTAACCTATGGGTAAAAACAGATTCAACCTGAGAACGGATCTTACCGGCAACATAGACGCCTAGAGTGAGACATTATTGAACCCGCGAGCTTAAGGGAAACTACAGTGTGTCATTTGTGAATACATTTTGCTGGTATCTATTCAAGCTTAAGAATGCAACACACTGAAATGTGCGCTTTTGCTCTTAATCATCATTATAATAACACCGGTCTTTCAGTTTTCCTCATCATTGCGTACATCCTTGTCGAGGTGCAGTGATGAAATTGCTTTCCAACTCATTCTGATCAAATAATCTTTATGGTTGAAGTAGGTTAAAATTGTCAAAGACATGAATCCAAAGAGGAAACAGTTGTTACTTTCTGGGTCGATAGTTTCAGGCATTATGATTTGCCCAAAATGTGGAAAAAAACTGTATAAACTAGACGGCCTGTGTAAGTTAAAGGCACCCCTTAATTCCGTCTTCCTACTTTTCTCGCCATATGAGATCATTTGTTCCAGATATTCTTCATTCCACGGACGGGTTTTAACACACTAAACAATTGGAGCTTGAATAACTGCATGTTTTAAGGCAATTTTACTTCTTAACTGTAGTGCTTTTGGCTCAGTACTCTTCATTGAAATCGCAAATTCAGCTTCATTTATTTGTATATCTTCAGTTGGTGGAGACTTATTTTAAGCAAACCTGATCCTCAGGTCGAGTTATACAAGAAAATCAAGATCCTTAAGTTTAAAATAAAGCGCACACTTAGTCTAGCTTAAACCACAAAAGTTATTTCTCCATTGTCTTTTCCTGAGCTCTTAATTTCCTGGGAAACGGCTTCCTTAGACAAATTTCCCGATGAAAGAGTGGATGAACTTTGTCCTAAAGCAACGCTAAGTTTCGACATTCTACTTTTCTCGGAATTATTGCGCAATATCAGACCACTCGTTCTGCTCTAGTATTACACTCTTTATTCTACTCTTTATTCTACGTCCTCAATTTGTGCCTCAGTACTAAATACAATTGGCACGATTCCCTACCAAAAAACATTTAACTTAAAATGTAACTGGGTTGTGGATGGGCCTGTTGTGCGGGATTGAGTTAATCTTCTTCTTGGAATCGCGAGTTCAACTTATGATTATCTTCTCCATAGTCACGTTTTGTTTATCTTTATTCGAGCCAGATTAATTTTAAGCAAAGCTAAACCTCGGTTCCAGTTCTATTAATAACGAAGAACTTGAAGATTAAAATAAAGGGCAGAGCATCGAAAGGGAAAGCCCTTTCTCTCTTTTATTCTCGTAAGATCTTAACTGCCTGGAAATCGGCTTCCTAGCGAGAATATCGCGATCCAAAGTCAATAGTTGAGAACCCAAGACAAGGTTTGTAAGGCCGTTCGCATCATAAGAGATGCCCTGCTCATATTCTTCTCTCAGAACTGGTTTGATATTATTGAGGTTTGGAAATCCCACTGGAAAAATTCCTTTGTGCATGAATTGGACAATCCCTCTAGTGGCAGTTTCAGTACGAAGCTCTTTGAGGAGACTTGTCCTTCCTTCCTCGTCTAAAGATTCACAGCCAGTGATAACAAGCGCGGATATTTTGGGAATTTCATCTTCATACAGTTGACAAATGGCATTGAAAATTTCAATTTCTCCTGGCTCGTACACACCATACCGGAAC
>NC_090885.1:23337962-23367962 GCF_036669925.1 Montipora capricornis | reverse complement strand
GCATTCCAAAAACTTACGTTTTCGGGCAGGCGGTATTTCACAGCGCCCCTCCCCACTCACCGCGCAGCTTATGCCTTATTAAACGATAACAATACCGACAGCTTCTCAGGCTATCTTTCCCCACTCTGGCAAACCCAGGCTAGTGTGTCCTTTCAAGATTTTTTCACCTAGGTAAAATAAATCTCGAGATGAATTTACCTCGGACAACTTTGCGCTAGGCAAATCTGTTTTAGCTTGGTAAAAGGCTGCAGTGTTATTGACTGTTTTCACCGTGGAGACGGATATTCCGTCTGATACAATCCCCGTTTGGGTGTGAATTTGAGACGGAAGCACAGTTCAAATTTCCATCGTCAGATTCACATTAGAAGGATAGTACATATTCTATATGCTTGGAGGATCTTCCATAAACTTTCTCGATGTATACTATCAAATGCTTTCTGATTATCAAAGTTAATGCAAAGAGATGTATTCCTGTGGAGAGACTGTTCCAGAATATTGCGTAAAGGAAAAATCTGGTCCGTACAACCTCTTCCTCTTCTGAACCCTACTTGTTCTTCTCTGACTGCTGTATCAATAGCCTTTTTCAATGCGCTTAAGTAGTATCCTGCACAGAAAGTAGGGTAATTCCCCTCCAATTATGACAGTAACTGTTGCAGAGATCACCTTTCTTTCGGAGTTTGAATATAAGACCTTTACTCCAGTCTTTAGGAACAACTTCTTGTTCCCAGATCTTGCCGAAGAGGTGTGTCAATAACCTGGATGATGTAACTATATCCGCTTTCAGCAGTTCAGCTTGAACTGAATCAATTCCAGGAGCTTTTCCATTTTTCATGGCTTTAATTGCCGAGCGAACCTCTGCTATGCCTGGGGGGCTGGTGCCTATATCAAGATATGATACATGCGCCTCTTGGCATTCTGATACACGAAGAACCCTATGGTCGAAGGGAGATTGAGTTTGATGGTCTTTTTACACGAGTCCACTTCGTACGTGTCAGTATCAATGGACACGAGTCCGAGAAACTAAGGTTCGTTCACCAGTTGAGAGGCTTTTTGCTGGGAGCAATACTCGACGTTACGGTGCCGTTCTTGATTGGTGATGGTTTTTCCGTAGCTGGAATTCTCGACCAATTTCATGGTGTCGGCAATGATGGCTTGGTCAGGATAACGATCCCGTCGGGCATCGGAGACAGCGTTTCCAAACAATTCGAAGCAACGTTTTGGTGTATACTCCACCACTTGATAGATCTTAGGGTCTTCCAAATCATGCGCCAAGTACCATTTGAGGAGCGGGGTGGCTAGCATGATTTTGGTAGCGAAGAAACTCCCGATCAGACTACGTCGAGGCTTGGGCATGATGTTGTTGTCCTCGGCGAACGCCTTCATGAAGGGACCAATATTCTCACGGGAAATCTCTGTGTTCTTAAAAATGAGCGGCATCTCGCTGAAATGTGCCTTAGAGAGTCCAGCACGTGAATGTCACACTCCACGATCCCGAACAACGTGTCGTTCGCGGCCTCCGTCAGGGTGAGCTTACGATCCAGGGGTCGACCAAACCGCGAGCGAAGAAACTCACGGATCTCGGGGTGGTTCCGTTTCATGGCCGCCCACTGACATCCCACATCTCCACCAGATACCCCTCTCCCAACACTTTTTGGACGTAGGTCGAGATAGCCTCCTTCGTCTTGCGCAATCGAAAACACGTACGACAACCGTGCCAATAACACCCGTGGTACTGATACGCCGTCTGATGCTCCCGATCGTAACTGTCGCGTCCACAGGTAATCTACGACGTCCCACTCGTTTCTCACTCCCATTGGCCTCTGTTGTAGCTAGAGCCCTCGCGAAAAGTTCAACCACTCCAGGGGGCCGTTTCTCGAAAGTCCCGAAACTTTACGGGCCATTTTCGGGTGTCACAATTCCTTTTGTAACTCAAGAACGGAGAGCATTTAATTCGTCAAACTTCACAGTTAATTTTCTTTTTGGTACCTTGAAAGCATGTTAAAAGATCGGCTTTCAAAAACAAGCGGTTGGCAATTTCACAGATGGCTTTTCGGGCCCGAAAAGTTTTCGGGACTTTCGAGAAACGGGCCCCTGGGCTCCTTCGGAGATGTGTTTGTATTCTTTGCGAAACCCTTTCTCAGCACGCCGACGAGCATAGTGTCCGGTGGGCATCTCCTGTATGATACTCCACAAATAGAGAGCATTAGCGTCGTAGCCCACGACCCCTTGACATAGCTTGGGGTCTCGTCCAACCGCCTCCATCTCCACCTGACGAATCTTGGTCTTTTCCTTCTCGTGGTAGCGATGAAAACTAATGCTTGGGCCGCCCACCATATTATCCCGTAAAGCATAATACAGGTCTTTGTCCTTTTCACGGAACAGAGTGAAAAAGGTGTCAGGTGGTAGCGTTGCAAACAGGTAGATGAGGGTGACTCCGAGAATGGAGACACCTTGTTTGAGCATGTCGATGTTCTTTTCTTTCCAGAAATAACTCATCCTCTGGATGGCTTCGCAAAACGGTTCCACGTCCAGGTTGTTGTACCATTCGAGAAAATCCCGCATGGTTGCATGTTGTGTTCTTGTCACACCCGTTGGCAGTACGCATAGTCTTCCTCGGAGATGTTTTCGTTGCGCAAAGTGGAATGGAACGCTTCGGGAGGTGGTAAACACGTCTGTTCCAACTTGTGTAAAGAATCAAACCACTCGTACGGGAAGAAACCTTTGGTCTGCGGGCACCCGTAGGCTTTCAAGAATTTAGCGTAACTGAAGCCCGGTGCTAAGAAACGGAGGATGTCCAAGAAACGCAGACGCTGCGAGGAGAGACACATGAAGGTGTTGGTTTTCTTGATGGTGAACTTAAGATCATCCATCAGAATGGGCATCAGGAACGCTGTCAAGGCATTGATGTCATATTTGCCAGAGTTAAACCCGACGACAGGAAGCTGGGCTAAATGTCCCTCCAGTCTGGCTTTCAGTTTGAACAGGGGAGGCACAGGTTTTTCTTGGGAGGAGTCTCCTCGTCGTCATCGTCCTCCTCCTCTGTCTCCTCTTCCTCTTCCTCCTCTTGTTCCTCCAGCTTTTGCTCGATGGATTCGAAAAGCGCCTCCATCTCGGGATCTTCCGTAAGATTAGCCTCAGCCGTTGCACAAATACTCTCAAGGTGCTCCACCATCTCAGCTACCAACTCATGGAGATTGCCGTTACTGATATTACATACGGGCTCCGTAAACTCGGGACGTTGGAACAAATACTGACACTGGCGGGTGCATGTTTTTGTGTCCCCTCTAATTTATCGGTATCGTTCAAGTCTTGTTGAGATACGAGCATGACCTCGATGTCGTACGTCGCCCAGTAAGGATAGTATTTCAGACGTTCGTGCACCTCAATCCCTTGTTGGTCCTTGTTCTTCCAACTGTTCCAAGAGAGATGGAGCAGGTCGGTAGACACCTCCAGGGAACCTGTGGACGACTGTCCCCTCACAGGTCGTTTCGTGTCGATTTAACTGGAAGCCCGTCTTCCAAAAATTCCCTCAGCGAGCACATTGGTACGAGTGGGAGTACTTGCTTATGTCATAAATGTACGAAAAATGATTCTCGTACAAATTCAAGTACACCGTATTGTACTGACCAAGGGAGCGATAAATGAGCTTCGCTGTGTGCTCGTCCTCCTCATCCTCCGCCTCTTCATCCTGATCCACTTGTACGGGTCCCAACGCATATACAGAAATGTTCTTTTTGAACAAGCGTTCGAGATCGGACACGTCGTCCAGTTGTACTCCTTTAAACGTTTGGAGGTTTTGATCGGTCAGATGGGAGGCACGATACGTTTCAAAAGTGTCCTTGGCCGCCTTTTCCAGATTTTGGAGGGTACACCCGTTGCTGAGGGCCAGTGCCCGGAAGAGACACAAGTTGATGTCCTTGTATAACGTGCCATGACGATTCCGAACCAAGCCTTGGAGTCTCCGGTTATATTTCAAATAGGGCGGGAGTTCTCGACCGCAACCGATGGGATGTCCGCGCAGCTTGCTGACGTAAAAGGTCACGTTGGTGATCTGTTCCACCACCCACTTGCTATTGTCGCATTGCTGTCGCGCCCACTCCTAGACATCCAGGTTGTTCAGTGCCTCGCGTACTTGCTGCAGATCCGCTTCTCGTGCGATGACAAAGGGTTCAGGAAAGGCCAGATGATTGTTCGCAGAGGCATGATAATACCTCAAGTTCCCAGTCTCTTGGTTCCGCAAAAGAAAACCAAACGACAAGTTCAACTTAAAAACAGTTCGCTGATCCCGAAAGATATCATTCAAATGGGTCGCCATCGTCGCTGGTTGCAGATCGCGCAAATGAAAGTTGTACCAATCGTGAAGTCGGTTGTCGTGACGAAAATGTGTGCGGATTTGTGCTCATTTTTGTTGGTAGATGGGAAGGGGACTGTGTTCTGCCTCTGGGAGGGATGTATACTGTATGAGATCCGCCATAGTTCGCCAGTTAGGTGGATCGTCCACGGGGGCTGCTGCTGCTGCTGCACCACCACCGCTCTGTATGGGAGCCGCACGATGTTTTGCGGTCTGGTGACGCGTGAGATTGTTCAAACGAGCAAAGGTTCGCCCACACTGATCACACTCGAACGGTTTGGGATTATCACTCCGTCGGTGGGCCGTCAGCGCATGGGTGCCAAGAAACTGTTCACCGCATGTAGTACACCGCTTAGGCTGGTGGATCTGCACCCTGTGTCGTTCTAGACTGATGGCTTGCTCGAACGTACGGCCACATTCCAGACACTCGTGACTTTCCCACGCTGCTTGGCGGGTGGTGTATCGTTGTCAGACTGGTCTTGTCGGCGCTTTCGACAGTTCTGGACGAGTCGATGGAAGTTGTCTTGACGATTGCACGTTCGTCCACATTGAGGACAACTCCCCGAAAGGTCGGCGTGAACCGTGGTCTGGTGTCGGACGGGGTTGCGTTGGTTGGTGAACCCTTCCTGGCAGACGTCACACAAAAGGGAGCTAAGTCCGCTTGGTCCTGGCTGCTGCTGGTCCATCGTAACTCAAATGAAGAGAGCCGCTCGCTCCGTTTTAAAGGTCAGGCTTCGCGGGGGATAGAAAATCACTGACCTTGGGTGACCATTCCAGCACGTGAACAAGAACCTGCTCGCTCCTTAGCAAAGCATGGCGCTTTTTTCGACCCACCTTTGCTGAAAATGATACTCCTTTTCCGTTTTTTGCATCGTTAAACAACGATATGGTTTTTCCCTTATTAATATATTAAAACTTTCACAAGACCGTGGCCAAAATTGCCGACAATGGTGTAATTCTTTTTAAGCATACTTGTAAGCATCATCTTCAGCAAACAAGTTCGACTCCACACAGGGCTCCTCTATTATATCATCGACATAAAATCAATATAATTTATGGTTCCTTCACAGTCAAGATTTATCACCTAAAGTTATATACAATACGTCGCGCACATAAAAAAAGAGGGATTGGCCAACTTATGATATCAATTCTTTTAACACTGACACGCTTCACAGGAATTTAGAAAAGTCACTTGAAAAATACTATGACTTTCGTGGCCTTTCAATTACAGATTATAGCATTTTTCGGAAACCTTTCTCTAATTTCAGAATTCGCAGACCAGTCATTTTGTTTGTCGGTGCCTTTAAGCTTTTTATTTATTTTCGCTGAACAGACTACTACAATAATATCTGTATTTACTGAAAGCCATGATATTCTTCTTCTTGCAAAAAGAGATTATGGCGGGGAATTTTTCGACTTTTGCTTTGGTTGCGATGACTTACCAAAATTTACCCTGGGAACAAGGTTGCAGCAAAACAGAAGCATTAGTCATGAAACACAAGATGCTGTTTACAAAATCATGCTAACGGTTATCACAGCTCATGTTTTGGCATTGTGTCACTACTACTTGCTTACATTGACATACGAGAGTGGACCCTAACAGAAAGATCACTTCTTCTGTTTGAAACTTATTCAATGCATGAAGACCGTCAAGGAAACCGCAAAAGCGCATGCAATCAAATTGTTGAAGCAAGCCACTGGTACTGCAGCCGCATTACAGAGGTTCTCATCGCAGTAGTCTACTTCGCATTGTCTTCTTCCTTCGCAGTAATCAAGATCGTAACCGAATCTACACCATTCTCCAGTCGCACAGCCTTTCTTGTAGTTCGCAGTGGAATTCCCTCTCTTGTTTTCTATACGAGTCGCTTTCATACAACGATTGTATCCCGTATTACAGATAACAATTCGCTCGACTCTTGCGCAGTCCAACCAACTTTTTGAGCTTTCACAAACGTAACATCTCAGGCCATTACCTAAAGCAGGAAAAACAATAAAACTCACGTTTCATGATTTTAATATTTTTTATTTTGCAGCATTTGTAACATCACTCTTACTTTAAAAAAAAGTTAAGTGATGAGTAGGGATGGTGCAGTGCTGAGGGTAACCCGTTCGGGTTCGATTCACATACGAATCGAGTTTGTTGGTTGACTACTCTGCTCCGAGACGTTTGTTCTCCTCTCCTCAAAAACCCGCCCAACGATTTGATACACGAGTTCATTTGATTTGATTTCTGAATAGTATACCCAATTATTATCCAACTGTTATCATATGACTAACTCCGTGAGCGGGCAAAATGAACCAAATCCGGCGCTATGATTGGCTACACGAGTAGTCTCGAAACTACCCGAGGCTACCCGAGTAGTCTCTTAAAGCTATGTCCATAAACACGGAAAAAAAGAACTTGGCCAATATCCAGCCATCTTTACCTCACGCTTGGTCAATAACCCATATGTAGTAGTTATTGTAAAAAAACGCGCGAAACGAGTACAAATATTCCACGATATTGTACAGTAAGTTATCTGTTATTGGTTATTGTACAGTAGAGAACCGGTTTGACTAGTTTAGTTGCTGACGTTGCCCCGCACGCTCAAATCTATCACACGTTCTCAGTTGTTTACGATTCATTTGCTAAACATTAGTGCAAAAAAATGTTCTCCTTCTAAAAGAATGAACAGTGATTCAGTCGATTATCAGTCAAAATTCAAAGCGCCTCAACTGTTACCATGATAACGGTACAGCACTGCCAGAAGAACCTTTTTAAAACTCGCACAAATTCGGTGACCTAGTGTTTTTTTCAAATTTCTTAGATCAAATTCTTTTTACAGAGAAAAAAGAACTAAATCCGTACACCTCCACATCTTTTTTAAAAAGCTGTAGGAATGCAAAATATGAATCTTTAAGCTACTTATCTGTATAATTAGGGTTCGTAACTGAAATTACTCGCCAGAGACTAGCTCACCAAACCTAACAAACTTTATTTCCAATTTTGCGCGATTTTTGGTCACATTTTCCTCGGGCAAACTCTCCGCGGTCAAAAGGCTCTTTAGAGTCTACTTGAATGCATTTGTGGCGTTAAAAAAAGGTCTTGGAAGTTCGAGACCCTGTCAAACAACGTGACGTTGATGAGGGAGTGTCTATACAGCTTTCTTCTCCCATTCCAGGATGATACGTCAACGTACAAAAAAGTCGCATCGCCTTCTCCATTTGCCTTTTATAAGTTTAGAAACACAATTAAAACTGAATCTAGACAGTGTGGAAAGGCATTCATCCAGATTAAATTGTGCAGCATCAATTGCTGAAGAGATTTTATTTGTGGTTATCTTGCAAGTGTCAAATCTTTGGGATATCTTCCCAATTGTTTTTTTTTTTTTTTTGTTTACCCACGGAACACCTTAGGACCGCTCATGAACTCGTTCAACATGTGTCCGTGCATTCCGGATCGAACTGGAATTTGGGAGTGTTGGTTTTTCTGGAGTCTGAGCGGAAGATCGGAGTATCCGGAGAGAAACCCCACGGAGCAAGGACAGAACCAACCCACCGTCATACAACGCCTGGACCGGCAGTCTAACCCGGGTCACATTAGTGGGAAGCGAGTGCTCTCACCACTGTGCCTGACCCCTGCCCCGGCAATAATGTAAATTATGATGCTACGTTAAAGTTGTCTGTTAACTTCGTGCCGTTTACAATTATCCTTTACCAAAATTGACCCTTTGGGGAAAGGACGTGTGTAAACCAGAACTGATTCGATAAAGACACATGGAAAATGCACCGAATTAAGTTAAATCAACCCCGGCAGGGTTAAGTTTAGCCAATTTAATTAAACGTACAAAGGGATTTAGGGTGCGTTCGATTAATTGACCCCATTCCTGAATAAGAATACGTGGAATGATGATTTAAGACGGTATGTCTGGCGTTTTCAAGCAACAAGGATAATAAAGATCTGTTTAAAATAGTATTTTAGCGGGTGTTTGTAAATTTTAATGTGAATCTGCGTTAATAAAACGAGGGATTTCTAGCTTCTATTCCATGTATTCCTTTAACGGGATAGGGTCAATCGAACGTACCCTTTTAAATTAGTTTCGCTGGATAGCTGTGGTATTCGTACGGTTAACATTGTCAATCAATATTTTCCTTCGACAAGGCCTCCGTCAAAAAGGCTTTGATATTTTGATATGATATTTTATTATTTATGCACGGTAAAATCATCAGCTAAGATTACAAACAATGCTAAAATCTAAATTACAAAAGGTAAAATTTTAAAATGATTACAATAAAATAAAATTACTATAATATTATATTAATTCTAAGGCTGCTTTCCATGAATGCCGTGCTTTATACTAAAATATGTCTTTAATCAGATTTTGGAAAAGCCCAAGAGACTCTGCTTGTCTCGCTTTGAGGGGTAAGCTATTCCAGACAATAGCACCTCTATAGCTGAAGCTGTTTCTATAATAATTTGTCTGCGGAAACGGAACATTAAGCTTTCTTTCAGAGTCTCTTAAACTATAAACAGATTCGCGGTTTGTAAATTTAGAACATAGATATTCCGGTGCTAGCCCCTGAAGTCACTTATAGACCATTGTGGCCAGCGCAATTTGTTGCTGGCTAACTAGATTTTTCCAGCCTAAAATTTTGAATAGCTCGCTAGCATTTGCATCAAAATTAGAGAAGGTCAAAACTCTGGCTGCTCTATTTTGCAGTTTTTGTAATTTGTCATGTAACGTGATACCACAGTTTCCCCAGACGACATTGCAGTAGTCAAAGTGCGGTTGAAGTAAAGCGTGATAAATAGAGCGCAATGTCGTGTGAGGAACGAGATGCCTTATACGTTTGAGGGCTCCAATTCCAGAAGCTACTTTCTTTGTCAGTTTATCGACATGGCTACTCCAGTTAAGATTATTATCAATAAGCACGCCCAGGGATTTAGCAACAGAAACTTGAGTGATAGGAGCACCATTAATCTCGGGAATTGGAGGATATGTGAGAGCATACAACCTCTGCCTTGATCCAATCAGCATAAATTCGGTTTTTGTCATGTTCAGGGTAAGTTTGTTTGCTATCAACCACTTTTTAACATTTTCTAGATCATGGTTAAGTCTTGATTCTATGTCGCCTGTATTGTCACCCGCATATGTTAGGTGGGTGTCATCTGCGTACATCCATGGCATACAATTCGTTAGACAGTTTGGCAGATCATTGATATATAGCAAAAACAACAATGGACCCAAAATAGTCCCTTGAGGGACGCCGCAACTTAGTGAGTAAGTTTTAGAAAGTGATCCATTAATGGAACACTTTTGAGTGCGGTTGTCCAAATAGGACTTAAACCAGTTGTAAGAAATGCCATGTATGCCGTAATTATTTAATTTAGATAAAAGGATCTCGTGATTAACCGTATCAAAAGCTTTTTTTAGGTCTAGGAAAACAACAGCGTTTATTTTTCCTCGGTCAATGTTGTAAGCCCAAGTATCCGTAGCCCCAAGTAAAGCCGTAACGGTGGAATGAATAGAGCGAAAACCAGATTGGCATTTACATATTACGTTATGCTTTGTTAGGTACGCATATAATTGGTTATAAACTATTCTTTCGAACACTTTGGCTATAACTGGGATAACGGAAATTGGGCGGTAATTGTTTAGGTCATCACGTTCCCCTTGTTTGAATAGTGGAGTGACCCGTGCACACTTCCAGTCGTCTGGGAACACACCTACATTTAATGACTGATTGAAAATATAGCACAGCGGTTTGCAAATAAGATCCGCGCATTCACGAATAAGTCGAGAAGAAATTTTGTCAAGGCCGACTGCCTTTGATTTTTTCAGTTTATTCAGCAGTGAAAATACTTCATTTGTGGAGGTTGGGCGGAACTGAAACTCCTTATCCGTGCTAGTGAGATAATTCAGATAGCTGTTGCCATCTGAAGAAGGAATATCACTAGCAAGTTTCGAGCCAATGGTAGCAAAATAACGATTAAATTCGTGCGCTATTTCTGCTGGAGCTGTTACTGATTGCTCATTTACATTCAGTTGTTTCACAGACGTTTCCACGAAATTTCGGGAAGACAGCTCATTGATGATCTGCCAGGTAAGACTTAGTGATAAACGAGATTTATCGTACGTCAGTCTTGTTTCTTACCGACGAACTCAAAATTTACCATCTACCATGATTTACATCAAGCGTGTCGTTTACTTTCCCTTCGAGATAGCAGCAAAGTTTAACAGAGTTAAACAAGAAGTCCGGAAACTAATTATTAACAAAACTTGATGACTTTTAACAGTCTCATTCGTTTAAACATTGAGCTTTAACACGGTATGCACAAGACAAACAAACGCTCCTTTTAAAGGCGCTCAGTGTAAGTTATGAAGCTTGCAGCGAGAAATTATAATTTCATCTCCACGTAATACTGCAAACTATTGCAGCAAGATGCAAAAGAATTGCGTGACAACTTACCGAAGTAAACGCAGAAAAGGAAGGTTAGAAAGAAAAATGACCTCATCTTGACAATCTGCGGTTGTACTGTGCAATGATGAAGCTTAAGTGGGCTGCAATGTTTTTTTCTAGTAAACTGCCTTGTTTAGACAACCAATCAAAACAGAGAAGCGTTTTTGCACCAATCAAGCTCTTAAAAGTCGGGCAGGGCTCTTACTTTGGCCGCGCGAAGAGCAAAAACACGGGGTTTCATAATATCTCTCTTCGATTGTCTATGATGGAAAAACAAAAGACACTTTTTTTCACGAAACTATTGTTCGTTCTTTTATCACTAACTAGCGTCTAGTTGCTAGATGAAAAGTTCACGTCAAGTGTTTATTGCACAAACCTATACGGGCAATCGACAACACGCATGTGGCGAGATAATTGCCACACCCAACTATTTTTTGCCTCATGGGAATCAGGAACTGTTTGGATTCTTGTTGGAATTAATTAGAACTTATCATTCCGAATTAATTAGAACTATGATGCAAAACAAAAAATTCATTTCTCGAGAGGAACATTTAAAAGCTGTGCATAAACAAGCTGAGATGATAATTAAGGTGGCTATCATACCTCAACACTCCGTTTCCAAATACATTGTGTTGCCTTTAGAACCACTGGATTGAAATTCACCTTTTCATAACCGACCAATGAAGGAGAATAGGTTTCATTTCGGGTTGACGTCATACACTGCGGTTCCTTGAAAAACAACGATGCAAGTAAATATGTACGAGTACAAGGAGGGGTTATGTTCTTGCAAACGTTGGCCGTGTAACACTTATATTTCAACAAACGTAACTATTAGAGGATAATGTGAAGTGCTAATTTTCTAACCATTTGAACAATGTGAGCGTTAGCCCTACTCAGTGGAATGGGCCCACACTAGGACAGGGAAAAACTCTGACCAGGGTGGGAAGTGAACCCACGACTTCGGTTTAAATCACCGCTGCTCTACCGACTGACCTACAAGGTCAGACGGGAGCAGGTCATGGGAATTTAAGATGTCAATGTCACGGCAATGAATATGTACAAGTACAAGGAAAGGTTACGTTTTTACAAACGTTGGCCGTGTAACACTTATATTTCAACAGACTTAACTATTAGAGGGTAATGTGAAGTGCTAGTTTTCTACCCATGTGAACCATGTGAGCGTTAGTCCTACTAATGGAAATTAATGGGCCCACACAAGGACAGAGAAAAACTCTGACCAGGATGGGATCGGAAGTGAACCCACCACCTTCGGTTTAAATCACCGCTGCTTTACCGACTGACCTACAAGGTCAGACTGGAGCCGGTCGTGTGGATTTAAGACGTCAATGTCACGGCAAGGAAGGGTTACGTTTTTGCAAACGTTGGCCGTGTAGCAGTTATATTTCAACAGACTTAACTATTAGAGGGTAATGTAAAGTGCTAGTTCCCACTGGACAGAGTTTTTCTCTGTCCTTGTGTGGGCCCATTTCCATTAGTTGGGCTAACGCTCGGTATCGAACCCATTCCCCTTCATTTCTCGGTTATTGATCAAGTACGACCACTTTTTCCGTCCTTCAAAGCCAAAAAAAAGTGAAATTTTACTCCAAAGGTTCTAAAAAACAACACGATGCATTTTGGACAAGAAGAAAAAGAAGAAGAAGAAGAAGAAGAAGAAGAAGAAGAAGAAGAAGGCGTTGTTTTTTGTTTCTCTTAGGACATCTTCCTGTCCCAGGCGAAATTGCAAACAATGATTATGCAAACTTTTGGGGGTGTGAACGAGGTGTATTATGGGATTTGTGCAAGTTGAGAGTGCGTAAAGCTTGCATTTCGTGTTGCACTCTCCCGACATTTCTTAACTTGGCAACATTCCGGATCCTCGTCAATTTTTTACCCTTTTCCCCTTTTAGCTGTCGCTGGCTGGTGCTCTGTATTGTAGCCTCTTTCTCTGTTCAATCTACTTGTATATAATAGAATAATTATTTAACTGAATAAAATTATTCAGCGTTGTTTTCTTGTAAAATTTGTCTTAATGCAACTGGACCTTAGTGAGTCATTTTCTTGTTCCAAGATAAATAAATCGCGGTATTTGAAAGACGAGTGTTTCTCCCCAAGTTCATCATGTAGATGCATACAGATGACTCCAACAGACCTGCCAACTCTCACGGTTCTGCCGTGAATCTCACGATTTTTTGTCATTTCTCACGGTCTCACGATAAGGCTCCTCAATCTCACGGGTTTTGGGAAAAATCATTCTGAAATGATTTAAGTTGTTGAATCAGAATAAAAATGGAAAATTAACGAGGAATGCTTGTGCCATAAATTGAAAAACTAATAAAGAAGAACACTGTTTTTACTTTTTTGTACCCAGCTGTGATTTCCTCGATGGAAAAGGGGTTTGTTTAATCTTGATCGGGAAAAAAATAGAATCTCACCCTTCTTTATAGAATCTCCAGATTTTTTTCATTGGTCTCCAGATTTTCCTTTATCAGGAGTTGGCAGGTCTGCTCCAATGTCTCACTCTTAAAGTTCCGCGCTTCTACCGTTTTAATTTCCACTAGACTAAGGAAGTAGAAATTACAGCAGTTATCAGTCACACGCTCCCCTCAGCGACTTTTTTTAATTTCTCGACACTAAATGTTGGGTGGACGTCAATCAAATGTTTCCATGACAATAGTCCCGTTCATTTAGCAGGAGTCGAATTCGTCATGACAACATTTCATTGACGTCAACCCAAATTTAGTTTCCAGAAGTGAAAAAAGGCGTTGAGGGGCACATGTGACTGGTAACCGCTGTTATACCGGGGTTTTTTTTGTTTTTTTGTAGCTTCTGCAAATTTTGACCTCTCGTCAGTGACGGGTGTTTTATCCATTTTCTTGGCCTTGAAGACGTAT
The DNA here is from genome assembly GCF_036669925.1 of Montipora capricornis. NCBI lineage: Eukaryota > Metazoa > Cnidaria > Anthozoa > Scleractinia > Acroporidae > Montipora > Montipora capricornis. The sequence goes on along the minus strand of NC_090885.1, from coordinate 23,354,279 downwards.
ATTATCTCTGATACTTTTAAGTCTGTATTATTTGGGTTCTGTTTAGCGGATTTGTTTTGGTGTGCACCTTGAGGTGTCGGATTCAGAGTTGCGCTTATTCTCGGGTTGTTGTTTTAGCGGGTTATTTCAATGGGAACGTTATCAAGGTCTACAAATTGCAGGTTTAGACCAGTGAGTAGGGACAGAGCAGTTAACCTAAATTCCATTTAAAAGTAATAGACAACAGAATTCAAAATAATTCAAAAGAAACTTGTTCCCAGTCAGTTTGAGGGAGCTGTTTGTAGTGAGAGCTGTTATAACGAAATATTGTACATACACGTTTTGCGGGGTACAATCCAATGGAGCTCACTACTACCATTCCACCAATCCTCCTTCGTTAATCTCCCCCACACACCCCCGCTCATTCATCTCCTACTTTCAAAGTGCATCCCATGCACTCCCCTACCCACCCCCGCTCATTCATCTCCTCTTTCAAAGTGCATCCCATACACTCCCCTACCCACCCTGCTCATTAATCTCCTCTTTCAAAGTGCATCCCATGCACTCCCCTACCCATCCCCGCTCGTTCATCTCCTCTTTCAAAGTGCATCCCATGCACATTGCTGTATTGTTTGTATCTTTTAACTCATCAACGGCGGAATATTTTTCTTCTGTCTTTGTACGTGCAAATTGGCCTTCAAAGCAATGATTTTTTTTTCTCTATTTTGGACATCCGAAAGTTTGTTTGCCTGATTTGCAGAATGACAAAGCAATAAATTGCCTGCAATTTACCAAGAATAAGATCGATTGCCAGGAAAGGGTTTATTTAGGAACTATTCTATGAGCACGCGTTTTGTATGAAATGGCTGTAACCAGCTTCGTATCCAAATATCGTGAAAGGAATAAATATTCTTTCACACTTGCTAAATGCTTCAATACTTGAAATTTCTCTTCCTGCAGCGGTTTTTTTTTCTCAGTTAAGAAACACTTGGCGCGATTATGCGGTATATGAGCTGATCAAGGGGGAAAATTTAATACTTTTGAACAGTCGATTCTCAGTTGGACAACAAAGAGGAAATGGAACTTTTATATCGATAAATGAAAATCACCTCACGTATCGGGCTGCGGGTTAGCACCCTGACGGCCAGTCGATAAGCAGCAAAAAGACCCTTTAATTCGTCTTTTTCAAAAGTAATACCACGCCGTAAACTCGCCACACTAACTCGAGTTTATTCACAAATCGTGGATGTCACTCTTACATGGCATAGTGTATTTTATTGCTGACGTTTCATTGAGAATCATATTTATGGACTTATAATTGCAACTGTAGCTATTCCAAGATTACTGCCTACATTTAGCTACTTGTTTTCGTAGAACTATGTTAGTATCTTAATAAAGCAATGCATTTGATCTAAATCTTTAAAAAGTCAACTCCTTGATCAGTAGTAGTCTAGTTCATTTGAACGATTGTGACTCCAATGTTTCCTCAGCTCTCAATACCTGTTCACGTCAAATGCTGCAAATCAAAATAACAACAATGAGCTTTATTTGAGTGTCAAGTATATTTAATTTAGCGCTGGGGCACAAGTTGGGGACACTACAAAGAGATCCGGGAAATAAAGCCGAATTGGTTAACGTTTTTGTGGGGAGAGTACCGTACTCTGACAACCGGAGCACCCTGGGAAAAACGTCTAGGAGCAGCGTGGTCAACCAACCATTTAACCCACGGGTGACGTCAAGACTCGGAGTCGAACCCAGGCCACATTGGTGGGACTGCGCCATCCCTGCTTTCTGTGTAGTATAAGGTTACAGTCCAATAAATAAAACCACAAAAAGTTGTATTAGTTGTGAAATATGTGAACGTTAATGAACCACTTCGAACTGCAGTTGAAGGGACTCAACTTCTTTTGAAATTTCTTAAATTCTTCTCAATGAAGGTAGGTTGTGAGGATAACTTTTGGTCGTAAAAATTATTTTTGTGGTAGTCACATGTAGCAAAGTGTAGCTCAGAAATCATTAATTCGATATCAAATTAAAAAGTATTTAAAAATGTTTAATTTTCATTGAATGAAAGATTTATTAATCTGCATTGATATTTTAAGCTTGAAAGGCCGTGTCAGGGAAGAACGGCCGGATTCAAATCAACTCAATAGCGTCCGGCAGTAAACCCTGGTAGAAGAAGGTAACAAGTCGGCTGTTGAACGGTCGCTATTCTGGTAGCCTGCGTAGCAAGCGTTTCCGTGCTGTTTCGGAGCAAAGAAAGACCGAGGAACGAGATTCTCGGTTTTGGCCGCGCGAGAAATGAAACGAGAGGCAAAAAATGAAAGAGGGGGGAGGGGGAGGGGAAGGAACCCCCTCCCCCTCCCCGCTTACTTGCGCCATTTTTCGCGCGGCCTTTGCTCCCCCTCGCGCCATTTTTCGCGCGGCCTTTGCTCCGAAACAGCACGGAAACGCTTGCTACGCAGGCTACTATTCTGGATAATTACTTGTAAATGTGCCACCATGTCAGTGAGTTGCGTAAGTTTCATTATTTTTTAAGCGCGACTGTTGATATAACTTAGCAGAGATTTGGGCTTTTTTGGTGCATTGTTCGAAATATTCTGTTTCATTTTTCAAGTGTACTATGTCGGGAACATGTATTAGTAAAGCACGCCGCATTATTTCGAATTTGCCGAGTGCTGGTTGCTTGCAAAATGCTTCAATTGCAGCTTTGATCTTATCTCTTATCAACTAACAAGACATATTGGACTATTCAATTCTCTTCCGTTTCACTGGCTATCCACGCATTAATACCGAATGAACCGAAATTGCCATGCTGAGTGAATGCTTTTTTTTTTTATTCTTCCTTCTTAGTATTGTCCCAACAGAAGGTTCGGTAATTAGACTAATTGCGTAATACTGAAGTTAACAAGATTCCGGCCAAGCCGAGACAATTTCCTTGGATGCGATAAACTCTTTCGTTAATGGAATAAAGATGAACTTGTGTATAATTCTAGACTTGTACATGACGAATGAATGGTCTCATCTGTTTTAATTTGTGTCTTGCTTCTCTCTTTTTTTCTCACGTTTTTGCCTTTGTCGCTTTCTACTACATGCATTGTGCATTCAGCATTCAGCATTCACAAGCTTGCAATAAAAAAAAATATATTATATATATATATATATATAGATAGGTAGATAGAGAGAGAGAGAGAGAGAGAGAGAAAGAGAGAGAGAGAGAGAGAGTCAGTTAAGTAGATCCCTTGAGCCAACAACCTATCACCCCCAGGAGGATCGCAAATGGATTCACAGTCCAAGTTGTTTGATCCAGCGTTATCACATAGAAAAACTGGCCCTTAGGAAGTCCCACGTAAATGCCACACATTAAGTGATCAATCAGCCATGTTGCCAGCAAGGTTGTTTTGATAGTATAGTCATCACACCCGACTAGAGATCAGCGGGACGTGGGTTCAAATCCCGCTCAGGGCAATTACAAATTTCCCCAGAAGTTGTCCAGTGTTGAGTTTCCTGTAACTTTCTATATATATATAGAAATATATATATATATCGGTGTGCCGTAATTTTGCTTTTGCATGAAAATGTTTTTTGCGATCAGTTGATGGTTTCGTCTGGTTTCCCTTTGTCAGAGAATGACTGTTATGTCAAAGTTGACCGCGCATAGGCATCAAGCCGTGGGAGACAAGAATTGTCAGAATTGTCCATATCAGCTAAAGGCCCGGGCAAATAGCTTCAAAGTTTGCTTCAACAACATCCTTTCGACTTTGTTGAACAGTGATGTTGGAGCCATTTTGAATTCCCGGGTCGTTAACAGCACTCTGGACGGATGTTCCAGCCACCGTCAATGTCGAGCTTTCAAGTACAGAAATGAAATCGATCTTTCATCCAAGTACCTTTAAAACTTACTTCCTACCAGTCTTTTGTCAGAGGAGCCAATAAATTACCTATCGAGCATCTTACTCGTTACAACTTTTATACATAATTCATTATACGGAAACCCTGTTTTTAGTGTTAAATTATTCAATATTGTACTGTCACCTAAGAAGGGCACCTCCTTTGTTTCTTTACTTCAGTGATATAGTAATATCATTGCAGTCCGAGAACAATGCACTCAGTTGTGAATTTTCCGACATGATCCGTTTGAGTTTATTGCCACGCCTATTCTATGACCGTAAAATCGATTTTACCGGGAGCTAAAACAACGAATTCACATAGAGGCCCTGAAAGTGCTTAAGAAGTGACCATTTTTTCTAAGATACGAACCTTTCAAAAACTAGCAGAATAGTGACAGGCAAAATTTTGCTTTTATCAAAATAAAACTTGTTCTCATACAATCTGAGGTTTCTAAAGAAAACAAAATTGAATTGCGTATTCGCTCGCTATGTTATGTCATTCCGACCTGTCATCGTACTATATGAAGGGGTGGATTGTGTCCGCAGATGTTAACTCTAATTATTCAGTGTACTTATATTGTTGACAAAGCTCGATAATACATTCTAAAACCGTCAGTTCTTAAAAATATTTTCCGGAACTGAGTAAGTAAGGCAACGTCTCTGTAATTTGAACGAAAAGGGAACGAATTGTTCGAAATTGCCGTTGTTTAATTAATAATTGAGTCGCCGACTTTTCGCTGCTTTTTATGTTTAACTGGTTTTCGTTTCAAAGGATAAGCCCGTCAACGTTTAAAGATAAAGATTGAAATAGAATAGCGTTTTCCCCTCAATAAATCAACCTATTGCTTACCTTTATCTGCCGTTTTCTCAAATTTTTTTTCGTTAAGTTTCCTTCTGAAGTAATCAGATTTCAGTGCCCTCGCCCGGGGACCTTCGTCTTCTTCAAACTCTCTTCCCCAACGGAGCCCCTGTGAATCGACCGGATGTAGGCAGAATGAAAGGAAAATGCATGAAACGAGGAAGACGGTTACTAGGCTCTTGGTTTCCATTGCACTTTTTCCCTAAGAAAAAAATAAGAAGCCGCACATACGACGGCTACGTCGTTAAACCAAGAGGGCCAAGGAAATACTTGATGATAAGAAGAAAATTAAAACTTTAAAGTTTCAATAGTCAAAAAATGCTTTTCGAATTTCATCCATTTCAGGTTTATCACTTTTCCATGTTCTATCGAACTCTCCTGGTGGCTTAATTTACGAACAAGATATAAGTTAGATACTGAATTACTATAAACAGAGGGCTACACTTTGTTAAGTGAAGTGTTTTGTCTTCCGACCTTTTTCCAAAAAGAATGTTTCTCTTTTTATCTTAAGTCACGAAATTGTTGCTGTTAACAAGTTCCTGTATCGGCTCGAACAAAAAAAAACGTTTTTACGCGAATAAACTTGCTTGAGATGTTTTTCAAACACCCGTGTGAATGTGTGTTCGAAGACAAAAAACACTTTTCAACTTAGCATTTATTCCTCGATGTGGATGCACTGCGATTTCTTACACTCGAATGCAGTGCCAAAGACTACTAATTATCATTTAGAAGCCGTTTATCCATAATTGAAGAATGCAGCAAAAAACGGACACAAAATATGAAACAAAATTATCGGCTTGGTTGAAATTTCTGTGTTATAACAATTGATGAACTGTTGACTGTAGGTTAACAATTCAATGAAAAGAAAACGTTTCGTATCTTGACCTTGAGGCTTAAATGGGTTTGAAGCTATCTGTCCATAGTAGAAGAGGTTCGTATTTAAATGATAAATAGATTGGTGGTAAAGAAACCGATACAGGTTTCAAATAACAGATTGTTGCGAGCGATGATAATCACGACGTGGCTAGCCTAAATGAAAATAAAACCGTTTTTTTCCCTACCTACAGATGGTTTTGTTGCTCCTGCTTAAGCTTCCTACTATTGTTTGCGAGTTTTCTCTAAGAGTTGACAGCTTATAAAGTCGTTACCTCCGGTTTGGTGGGGTTATTTTGCAAATTGAACAGATCAGAAGCACGAAATGACCTCTAGTACATGATGGTAGTGTTATTAGCTTTAATTAATCACTTCCGTATTTATAATAACAATAATCACATAGAAGGGATTTCAGCCGAAAGAGAAAAGCCTCAATTATACCTTAATTCAACCAAACGTAAATTTTCACCTTTTATTCGTTATTTAAACTGGTGCCAGACACAAGTCATTTTTTTAAGAACATGAAATATGTATTGGTGAGGAACTTTTCTTGCGTCAAATCAGCATTTGGGGGTTGATTTTAACAAGATAATAACTGTAGTTAACATTCTAAATATTTGCTTCTTTTTCGCCGATCTTTCTTCAATGGCGTTCAATTGACAATTTCAAAACAAACAAAAGTTCTAAATTAATTCTCTGCAAACAACTAAGACCTTTCTTTGTTAGAGCTTGATGATATATTGTTATCAGTCATTCTTGGCAAGCATTTTTCTCATCCATCAAAAGTGGTTTTTGTTGGGGACGCAAAAGATTGTTTGTGGAAGCGGATTCTTTTCTTTTTTCAAAAAAATGAATTGTGTCTCTTCTGACATTTGCATCTATGTGAATTATTTAGATTTGCTATAAGAGCCTATACGTTTTTCGCAGTGGGGTGACATTGCAAAAAACCAGCTGCTTCATTCAGTTCGTCTCCAATATTTAATTCTTCGATTCTTTTTTTTTATGACAGCGGCAAACGCTTGTGCAATTAACTACGACAAAAAAGATCTGATGAGTCGGAATCGAAGAGACTTTAGATTTGCAAAAACATTTGTTATTTAAACTTTGTCGCTTTTTCAGAAGCTCAGAGAAATTTAAAATTGGCCGTCTAACAAAAACGGCCGGACGACCGATTGTTTAGATAATTTAATTTAAAAGTTATTTTCAAAATCTTTTTCCTTATCTGTAAGCCTCTTTTTTCCAAGATCAGACTAATTATTTCTCCGGGCAAACTTGAGGAAATCTTTTGTTTTTAAATTGCCTATCATGTAAGTATGGATTATCAAAAAAATGTTCTCTCGCTTGAACACTCTCGGCTACGTCAGTTTTCGAGAATTTGAAATATTAGTCGCAATCGTTTTTTATTGTTAACACATTATGGAGCAGAACAGGTTGACATAATTAGAAATGATATTTTATGATTTTTAACTTTGCCAAAAACATACCGCGTGAGGTTAATTACTATCTCTCAGTCACCTCAAAATATCGGTAACTGTAAAAAAGGAATCTCTTTATAAATTATAATGTGGATATTTGGTCCTTCTAAAAACCGTTTGGTATTGCTTTAATTTCTATGGGTTGTCAGTAATGTAAGGAAAATTTCGAATTTTATCTATATAAAAAGAGTTAAACAACCATGCAAGTTGCCCTTCTGAAATGACTGCACTCTGGTCAATACTGCACCAACTGGGAAAGAACGTGTGTAGCGCCATTGAGTAATTGCATACGTTTTCCTCATCTTTTGCTAGAAGTAAGAGACTGTCGCACTCCAGGCTGACCTATTCAACACTCATTCTGTAGAGAACGTTTTCGTTTTGGGAATTACCGTTCTAATGACAAACACAAGGAATAAAAAATAAAAAGTATTTAAATATTTGCTGTGTTTCGCTTGTCTTGACGTAAGCCTGTACCGTCGGCTTTGCTTGATCGCTGAATGTCAATTAATCTAGAAACGACAGAAAGTGCCTTCAAGTTTTTTAGTTCTTTATTGGTGATTCAGAGCGAACAGCACGCTTTCAGTTCAAACGATATCATTGGCAAATTTGTGCAGTCGTCTTTAATTTACTCACGAAATGTCGCCGTTATAATCATTGTAGAGCCAAGTTCAGTATTTAGATTTTCATCACTCTCGCTTCTTTCTCAGTATTGGGTTCATTTCCCTTCACTTCTCCTTTAGCGGCGACCAAACAAAAAGCCTACTTTTTTGACAAAAACAAAAAATTAAATTAAAAAAAAAAAAAAGAAAAAGACAAACTTGCTGTTACTATTGAAACTATAGCGGTGTCATTCTTTAATATTCATCGGTGCACTTAAGGGTGTTTAAATTAATTCTAAAAGAATCTTGATTATACTGTTTCAAGAATATGCATAGTCCCTAGCTAAAATCAGGTATGTTACACCCTTTTATTCCCACTTTTGATCAGTATGTAAATTCACCTCACAGTTTCAATATCCATAATTATTGAGAATGAAGATTATTGTCAGCCAAGGGGCATTTTCTTGATGTAAGACTAATTAAATTCTCATGACTAGCCAAAAAGATGGTACTAGTTAGGAGAATGAACACTTTTATCATGGAGTGAAAGGGTTAATTGAGATTATGAAATTCCTTTTCTTTGAGACCTTCTTGTGGAGTCCTCAGAGAATTGTTTCTTCAATATCTTTTGGAAACCACTTCCTTTGTTTTTACAGGGACCCAATCGCGCAGTGAAGCGGTGAATTTGGTCTTAATCGGTGATTAGGACACGCGTCAGGGAGTGAGTGCCCCCCAATGCGTAGGGCTCCAGATAAGTTAGCACCGTTTATGACCGTCGCTTTGAGTGACCGTCCTTAGTGGCTGTATTCAAAGCGCTTCTTTCTTTTTTTTTGCTTCTCCGAAAACATATTGATCTCTCGTAAACCATGGCAATTTATTGTGTTTATTATAAACAGGTTTTTCTATTTTTTTGTTTCTTTTTGGTTCTCTTCTGGGAGACCACCATTTTTGCAACTCGAGGAAAATAATCTGGCAGTAAATAGGTCTGCAGTTCAGCTGACTCAGTGAATATAAACGCAAGGCAGTCGAATCTAAATGTTTCAAGGAAGGCCAACCCCTGCGATCAGGCTTTCTCGGTTGTCTAAAGAAAAGAACGCCTGATCGCAGGTTAAAGAAAGTCTAAATAAATGATTATGTTTTGTGGATTCGACAGCACGGTATCATTACCGAAATCTAAACTTCAGCAGCATGAAAACAAAAGTAGGAATCACTAAAGATCTGAACTGATTTATAGAACTCTAAAAAATTAACCAGGCAATGTCTGGTTCGCCTTTTATTTACACTATTTATTTGTAAAAATATTCACCACAACAAGGTTTCTTACCAATAAAACTGCACTGATAATCAAGTTGCAGAAGTGGCGAGAATAAATACCAAATAATTTTAATTAAATGACTAGCTGAATCGAATTCGCTTGACTGAGGTTAAGTTTTCAAATCGGATAAGTATTGAGTAAGCCGGTAATCTGTAATAAAGGAATAATGACACCCTCACTCTCTATCCGTTTCAAGAAAGAGGCAATTAAGTTTTCTCTGCGGAGTTCTTATCTTGCGATAAATTATAACGCGCAGGGGGTCTAGCATAAACCCATGAAACCCAAGTCAGTTTGTTTTAAATTGCGACAAGAAAAAGTGATCACCCTTTTTGAAATGAAATCATTTTCCTGTGGACTGAATGTTCACCATTTTTTGAGGAGAAGATTTAAAAGGAGTTGGCAATTTTCAATTTTATACTTGCGTTAAGGGTGCTTTTGCTTTTTTTGGCTTTTTTCTAAAAAAAAGGAACTTCATGGTATCTTCACCTGTTTCTCATTCGACTGAACGTTGATCATCTTAATCAACTGACTCTGTCTACGGAAAGGGTTTTAGTTTTGTTCTTAAAAATGAATTGGCTTTGTTACCCAGATGATTAAGATTCTGCTTTGTGCCCGTCTGTAGCAAACAGGGTCCCTTGATTGAAAATAAGAGTCTGCAACATCTCCTACGAGTTAACCTATTTCTGAATACCAAAAATTGTCCTCAGTAGGGAAAGTTAGTCCTAGTCAGAGTATATTTACTTACTCCAATCTTGATTGCTATCAAGCATACCGGCAGAGCATTTCCGATTCTCGAAACAGGAAACTCAAGAAGCGATAAAGTCAATGGTCAGCGATACCGACACCGGGAGGTTTAGGCCATAAGCATAGGCCCTGGAATGCCATGGCTAAGAAATCGACCTTCGAAGGTTATTTCATGATTTTCTCCATATAGAATGAAATCCTGTAACTGAGCCCAACTGTAAAAATATGTTCTTGACTGGTCAACTTGAGTAGAACAAAAACACTCTCGCTGGTTTATAAACCAGTAAAACGTCTATCCCAACTTGTTATCGGTATGTGGCTTATGAAATCTGACTGCCGGTCATACAACGAAAGCTAATTTGACGTGGCTTCTTTTTCGGTGGGTGAGCTCCTTAAAGATGGGTCGGGAAACTTAAAGTACATCGCTTGATCATTGGCCTCTTTTTGGAAGCGAGTTTAGGTAGAATGTATTTCTTTTGAAACCCAGTTTTCCTTCGCATCCAATTACCATTACAAAAATATCGCGCGTAAACTACCTTTGATGTCGTTACTCGATTCACCTGCCTGACTCTCAATCAGTTGAATTTTCAACAGAACTTAACGTCAAATAAAATATTTTCAATAACAAAAATGTGGGAATCATGAGAAAAACTAGCGTCCAAATACTGGTTAAAAACTTCATTTAAAGAAACCTTTTATCAATTATGGCCAGCATAACTTTCATAAATTCACTTTGACTTGAACAGTGCAGTGAATAAACCAAAAGCCATCAACTATAAGAAGTCTTAGACTAGTTATCAGTTTTCAGGAGATTCCGAGGATAAAGAATCGAGGTGATAAAAACGGTGATAAATTTGAGAATAAACTCCTAGAATATAAACACGCATCCCAAATCAATTCACCTGTAAATTCTTTTCTGGTAAGCGAGGTGTTGCCTTGGTTGCTGTTATTGGTAAGTCATACCAATAGCTACATTGTAACAACGATGAACAGGCAGGAATGATTCCTTATGTCAAGAGATGGCCGGCAGTCAGTGGTCTCCTTTGCTAATTTAGATCATGTAAAAGTTCTATGGGGACTTCCATTGAACCAGCAAGAAAATTATTAATGTTATCGAAAATTTATGATTATAATTCGTACACGAGTTTCTTCTATCAACATGCAATAAAATCGAAATCGAAAAAGGTAACAGAAATCAAAAATATAATAAGAACAGAGATAACGAAGAAGTCATTGGAAGCAAATAACAACAAAGGCAAAATTGGAAAGGACAAGATGAAATCGACAAAGAATACTTCACCCATACTTACAAGACGAATTGGGACGATAAAATCTTAGTAAGCGAGAACTTCTGAACGAAACTCGAAACTACTGACCGAGACGCAACGTATCTAGGCTAAGCACAACTTGACAATAATTTAGAGATATATATCTATATATAGTATTATGCAAAATAAAAACCTATAAGTTCGAAAACAACTTAATTTAACTCAATTTCTTATTCCTTATTCCTTCCTTAAGCAAACAAAGACGACTAATGAAGGAGAAAAAGAAAACAAAAACCTATTGGGAGCCGTAAAGAGCTAATGAACAAAATTGAGAACAAAAAGGCTAATGGACTATAAAAATACGATACACAGACAGTCATGCACAAAGAGTGCATGGTTTCGCACTTCCAGTTATGTTTGAATGATTCAGGATCATTTTGATTCAGGATGCCATGCATATGCTCAGCGTTAAACACCCACACTCGTAGAGCAAGACGATAGGATTGCCTCATCTTAATTGCAATTAGTTCTGCTTTCAATCTTGATTCCATCAGCGCGGCATTCGCCGCAAATGCACTATTTTAGCCATATGGAAGCTTTTCGCCTTTGGGAAAAATTAGAAACAGACTCTCTTCTCTATGTTGCGTGTTTTGTCTTTATTCCTTGGTTAAACCTTGATCAGCTTAAAACACTCTCGTCTGGCGCCATTTTTTTTTCTTTTACTAATGCCATTCGAGTCTTGGAGGGGCGCATTTTAAATTTCCCATCCTTTAAACAAGTAATAATGTTATTATTTGATTGATTTATCGCACTTTTAGTGTCGATTTGAAAAACTCGAAAGTTAAAACTGGTGCGCTATGTATCCGATAGCTTCTTGCTACTACTCGTAATTTTCGCACCTCCATTGGTCTGCAAGGGCCCATTAGAGACGGGCATGATGATTTTCAAGATATACGACTGAGAAAGCTTTCGTTGCAATACAGTGATCATGCACAATGTTAGTGATTGGAAATAGTCTGTTTGATAAAACATTATCTGTATCACCGCAGTATAAGCTTTTTGAATGAACAGGAAAGCAAATATAACGGAAGTCAATCCTGAATGAAAAATAAATTTGAAAGTCTGTAATCCATTACCACTTAAAATAACAAACTTTGAGCGATGTCGATTTGAATCCCATACATTGGCCTAGTGATTTGGGAAAGGTCTGCATGCATCGAAAATTATAAACCAAGACTGAAATAAGGATTTTTTGTGATATAGGCGGCTAATTTTTTTTAAAAACCTGCGGGTCAAATAAATAATAAAGCAATTAACAAAAGAAGATCCATTAAGACATATCGACTCCACACGAGATATATCGTCCCATTTTCCGATTGTTCAATGCATTATATGATTATGTTAGGGCTTCATTGACAAAATTGATATAGTACGACGCCAACTTTTGTTTTCCGTTCTGTGGATTTGCCTAATAGCAATTCCGTCAATTTCAGAAAAACGGAAGTCGGAAATATTGTGCTCACTTAAAACGACTCTAAATAATCACGTTCAAATGAAAAATACATTCTTCTTATTTGGTGATTTTGCCGTCCGAAACGAAAAGTGAAAGTCAGCAAGACGAAATTCTACTCAAAATGCATAAAACTTTCGGGTGCAAATCAAAGATGATTTCTGAACTAAAACCTTCAACTGCGAATACTGCATGGTTATTGATTCAGAGTTGTGATGTTTGAGGCAATCCTCCCGAGTCAAAAAAGGCCAAACAGTTATTTCATCATATTACGTTTTATTTTTCTTTGAAATGTTTTCATGCAATTTTGTCTTTCAGTGAGATGCGACATTATGAATAAATATATGCTGTAATGAATATACTTCACACTTAGCCTGCAGCAAAAAGGCCATTAATTAAAAGTGGGAGGAGAGCCTCTTCAAAAAATATTTTCAAATTACCTTTCAGTAATCAAGTTCCATAAGGGGGTTTGGGAAGGTCGTTAAACGGAGAGTGTATGCTTGGATAAAACCTGAGTGAAAATACGTTTTGAAATCAACGGGCAATTAATAAGAACGTGCTTCTGTTATTAATTTGGTTGTTTTGTGATAACGTTTGACAATATTTTAAAGGAAAACAACTGCAGGACTTGAAAACCTTTGGAAAACACGAAGGATATTTGACAAGACCTTTGACACCTCTAAACGCAAGGATGAATGAGGGAGGGGGTTCCAAAGTAGGGATCCAAAGGGGTCTGGGGTAAACACAGACCCTTGCCGATCCCGACAGCCATATCTGTTGCCCGTTCGGGCAAAATGGAACCGGTATCATCAAACTCCGCTTCTCCGGCAGATGTATCTGAAAAGCGTAAATGATTTGAACCCTACAGGAGTTATTTCGTAAGGAAGGGCTTACTATTGGAAGGGCTTATAATTGGAATATTATTTCTATTAACAGATAGAGAGCTAGCTACAAAGCCGGGGTGTTACGTTGAATAGTTGATCTCACGACACCGGCTTCTTGATCTGTTATTCGATTAAATGAAAATATCTAAGACTGGAATTTTCAATTCAACAGCTTATATGACTCAGGAAAAAATAACCGTAGCTTTTCTTTTAATACAAAGGAAACTGAGTTTTGATAACGAATCGCACGGTTGATCAGTGTAAAATAAATGAATTTGCCTGTTTGTGATGATTCCGGATGAATATGATGATATTCAAACTCATTGCCTGCAGTAATACTGAAGCAGCTGGGCAGATAATTTCCTATATAAATGAATGAAGAATTTCAATCTTATACCGAATCATAGCACACCCACGGAAAACTGAAGGAGGTACTTTTTAAAAGCATCAATTTATAGGCAAGTCGACCTCTTAAGTTATTTACTGCTTCAGACACGAGAGAAGACAACGTTTTAAAGGTATTCATAACTTGTTCAGTTTTTCGTTTTTGACATCAATATATATAATATATATATGTGAATCACCAGTCGGTATTATATCATCAGCCTTTTCAGAAATTTATTATATTATTATTTTTTGCCTGAATACCTTTGATGTTGAGCGTTCCAAAAGTATAATTGCCATCATGGTAGGCTGTCATTGTCAAGTTATGACAACACTTGAGAATCAAGGTTATGTTCAATGTTGGCTGCTATACTGACATGTATCCGTGAGAGGTCAAATTATTCCTTCTAAATGCATGACCGATACAGGAAAAAGCAAGTGAAGGCGCGGGAACCTATACAGCTGGTTCAAATTCGACTGGTTGGAGTTTTTTTTTTTTTTTCAATTAATGCCAAATATTTTCAATCATCTCAATCAGAACTGTTTGTAAATATGTTGTACAGCCTTCAGCCTTCACTATCTTCTGTCGGATTCGATATAAAGGTTGAATTTCTTCGAGCAAGGTCTCCGTGCACTTTGCTTTGATCATCTGTATTTATTTTCATTTCTTCAGAGGTCTAGAGAGTATATATCGAAATGCATGGACGCACTAGTTTTGATCTAGTTTTATGCGCTACCACTGAAGAGAAAACAGAGCTGATAAAGAAATTTGGCCTCTCTCTGCAGACGGCGCATTTTCGTATTTGAATAATTTGCAGATCTAAAAGGAAAAGAGCTACAGAATTCATAACGAGTCAGTAAACTTGGCAAAATATATTACTGCTTAATGGCTAGAGCGGACACATCATCAGGGTTAATTCTTGTCTTAGACCAGCAAAATATGTCGGTTTTTGAAGAAATTTGAATCATCACATTACTTCATTCTCATCACTTGGGACTATGCTATTGTAGCTTTCAATCTGTTCCGAATAACCAAAGAGGAGAGGATGCGTTGGTAAAGCAGGGGGAGATTTTCGACCTCTATAACATCTAAACGGCGACTTTACATCACTGGAATTCAACCGTTTTTATGTTACATTGTTACATTTTACATTTTTACATTACTTTATGTTACATTTTACAGAAAGTGGTCTGTAAAATGCCGTGACATAGGCTTAGTATGGGAGATGCTCGCTCCTACTCATGAACTCCTGACCCTGGTCAGGGTTGTGTGGGCCTATTTTCCATGCCTATGGCTAACCCTCACCCATGGATTCATAATGATAATAGGTCTGAGTGGAGTCCAATTTGGTCTGAAATCATACGAGTGATAAACAAAATCGGACGACCGCGTAACGGGAGTCCGATTTGTTTCGCGAGTATGATTACAGACCAAATTGGACGACACCAAGAGATTATAAAGGTAAGAGAAGTAATCCCTCATACTGGCCCTATTCCCATCGTAATCCCTCTTAGGTTATTTTTAGATGATATCAATTTTCCCGCGGATAATGTTACCGCGCGCGTTACGTGGAAGTTTCGTGAAGGAGGGAAAGTGCAGCAAATCACTCTGTACGATGCCACTCTCCGTTTTCAAAATTGAGTTTCATGGCCTGATAAAATTCATTGTTGCAAGGTACAGGTTTCAAACATACATCCTTGGAATTGCTTAACTGCCTAGTTTACAGTGATACCAATTTGAAGAATTTCCAATCTATCAAAACGTGTTAAATAATTTTGACAGATGCAGATATGTTTACCTTGGTTGCATTGCGTTACTTGTCCATTTTAGTGCGCACTTTCTCATCGTCTATTATATTCTGTCGCTTACAAAACTCGTCCCTGTCAAGGTACAGTTTGCAATCATATATCATGGAAATCGGTTAACCGTATAATTCACTCTGATACCAATTTTACGATTGTCTAGTGTAGGAAACTGTGTTAAATAATTTTGTAAGAGGGAGCTATATTTTACGCGTGCGTTGCAAAATTGACTTCAATCCGATATTACAGTTGTGTGGTACTGTTTGAAAGCGTTAGCTGTCTAATTTATGAATATCATAGAATTAAGTCACCATACTTTAAGTCCGCTAAGAAAATCGAGAACGCGTTGACCAAGTCAGGAATATGTTACTTGGTGACTGTAGTCCGCGATATTCCATTGTGTACAAAATTCTGTCGCCTATAAAACTCGTTACTTTCAAGATACAAGATGCAAAGATATATCATTCAAATCGCTTAACTGTGTTGTTTACAGTGCCACCAATTTCAACACTGTCCAATGTACGAAACCGAGTTTAATAATTTTGAAAGATGCAGGTGTATTTAACATGCGTGCTTTGCAAATTGACTTCCATGCGATACCACTTGTTCATACATTTTTATCGCACTGTCTGTTCAAGTTTTCCTTTCATGTCTGATATCTGTCTAATTTATGAATATCTAAGAATTAAGTCGTCATATTTTAATCCCGCGAGGAAAATCAAGAACGCGTTAAA
>NC_090885.1:23315462-23322962 GCF_036669925.1 Montipora capricornis | reverse complement strand
AATATTTGGGAAGACGTACTTAGCCGCCGATATTTACTTTGACTCAATCGAAAGAACGTAATCCAATCAGAGTGCATGCATATTTCGTAAAGCAGCTCACTTCAAAGTCCTTATTAATCAACTGCAACAGTTTTTTACAGAATTTTGTCGAATTCAGCTGTAACTTTTACCCGACCGATCGCGTTTTCGTAATCAGTTCGGAGTTTGGAGCTGAGGAACCAGCTTTGGAAACAATATTTAGCTTGAAAAGAGCAAGACGTGGTAAACAATTACTTAGCCACAGATCAAAGATGAAGGTGTATTATGACCACGGAAATTGTATTGACTAGTGCATTAGCAAGAATAAACTTGACCAGAGAAAAACTTGAAGTCATTATTCAACCTGGAAGAAGCTGCTTTTTTTTAAAATGTAACTCCAGTTTGGCAAGGCCCATATGTTAAATGATATGAGCATTATTCATGAATCCATTTTTGGGATACTGAATTTGAGAAGATCCAAGTCATCCGAAAAGATCGCTTCAGCTTTTATCTAAAACAACTTCAGAATTGATCTTGCAGTCTCTCATATATTCAATTTGGAAGTACAATCATGATCTTGTGTTTGTTTATTCACTGATTAAACAAATTATCGAGAATGCCGTCATCTGGAACCTTTTCGGAAGTACCGGCCCACTAAGTTCATCGAATTTGCGAGAGCCGTTGTTTGATCAGTTACGTGAAATGGTACAGTAGAGTTTTCTCTTCTATAGTCAGTCTAAAACACACACTGAAAACTAACCTTTGTGTTTTGGAAAAAAAGGGACACAAGTTTCAGTTACAAATGCACTGATTTCGACCTACCGATAGTTAAGCGGTTTCTAGCTTTTTGCCTTCTAAATTTTTGCGTGGAAACGCAATTAAAATCAATGACACAGGTTTAAACTATGTCAATTACCTTTCACCTCACTTATTACGGTTCTCCAAACAGTTAATTAGGAACGATAACCAATTGGTATACAAAGTGCTTGTGCTCTTTTGGGAAAAGATCTTGAGAGGGGCATTGATGTGACAAACAGAAACAGGAAACAACTAATCTGCGCACACAACCTTGGAACTGTTCGACAGGTGATCTCATGCATGTTGTAGATAAATCGTGTAGAGGCTCTTGGAACCCACTATCATTCGACACGTTTGGGTCATTCACATCAATAGCTGCCCACTTTAAGGCTTTGGATAAGAGTCGCTAGATCGATTAAAGAATCGTAGAATACCAGTGGGGAACTGACGAGAGACGGTGGGCGAAAGAGGTCTCAGTTATTTTTAGCGCTTTGAGGTTCAACTGACTGTGACTTTCAGTCATTGTTAGGTAAGCAGTATTTAGTCAAAACAAGCTTCACCCTCATTATTTTACTTTCACTGGAAAACCAAACAAACGACATCTTACAGGATCTTCACGGAACCAAATTCTAAAGCACATATATTTCCTTCGACAAATGATTTAATGTGCATGAGAACTGGGATCGAAAGATAGTAAATTAAATTGACTCACGCTTTAACTCGCACAATAGCTGAATGCTGTACTTTCCCCTTAAATGTTAACAGTTTCTTAAGTAAGAGCTCTTTCTGTACAATCACTTAGAATCTAAAATCATTGATGAGTTGTTCCAACGAATGAAAGAAATGTATGTTTGAAATGCGGGGTATAGACGGAAGAAAGCTAGAAGTGACCGGTCCTCGCACTTAACGAGGCAGTTCTAATTTTCAAAGCTATTTGAAATTAACTGAGGTGAATTTACTTGTGTTTGGAGGGTTTTTGTGCCACCTCTGACAAAGGTGAGTTCGATATGTTTTCTTTTCTTCTTTAGTCCTTGTAATTAAATTCATAAGAGAGCTTTCGATCGAAAGAATGAAAGCGACGACAACTTTATCCTACTGGGCAAGAATTGAAAAACGCCGTCCACAATGTTTGCTTTGGTTTCGAATATCATAATTGGCTCCAGTTGTAAT
Organism: Montipora capricornis; assembly: GCF_036669925.1. NCBI lineage: Eukaryota > Metazoa > Cnidaria > Anthozoa > Scleractinia > Acroporidae > Montipora > Montipora capricornis. Next base: position 23,320,976 of record NC_090885.1, on the reverse strand, counting down.
AATCCTTTTCCGAGGTTTATCATAGTCTCTGTGGTGTGTCCTCTTTTGAATTTAATTCATAGCAACTGGAAGAAGGAGTGAATGTGTGGAGTATTAAAATGGGCGTAGGTGAAGAGCCATAAACTTGCCGGGAAACCGAAGGAGCCATTATGATAACAGAGATAACTCTGTTAGAGTGTAATTTTTTCCATGTAATCCCTCTGAGCGTTGACTGACCCCAGTTATAGATATCTCTTTTGAAATTTAAGTGCTTAACTACCCACGTTTGACGGAATGAAAGTACCCTTGTTGTTACTCACATTGAAGTAATATATAGATTTAGCCAAGCCTAGGGTGGAGCTCCCGGGTTATTTATTCCTATATACAATAAGTTAACCTAAAAAACTGACCTCGATGAGGTCTAAACTTGAGTCCGCGATATGGTCACGTGATACTGGTCACATTGGCATATATAGATGGGTGGACGTACCTACGATCGTACGGTCGTACGGTCGCATGGTGACCAAAACCAAATTTTCTCGCACAGATGGGTTACAATATTTTTTTACCCATGGTGCTCCGCGTGCGCGCCTTTGGTGCGCCGAGCTCTGCTAAAAGGACATTTAAAATACCCAAATGTTGATCCCGTTCGAACTCGTAGCTCAATCGTCAGATCAACAATGATTTAACCCGGAGGCTGTGGGTTCAATTTCCACACGAGGTCAGAGTTTTTCTGTATCCTAGCCGTCCTAGTGTGGGCGTTGACAGTTAAATTCTTGACCGTCAGTACACAAATCAAAACATACACTGAATTAACACCACGACCGAAAAAAGAAAGCAAAAAAATTTTGAAACTGGGAAGGATTAAAACACTGAAAACTGCAATTTCGTACAAAGACAATTTATTGGGTTCGATGTGGTATGAGTCCAAAAATCTAGCCACTTCTCACTTGGTAAAATCTCTTTCAGGAAAAAAAAAAGATGTCATCTAGCAAGTTATGCTTGTTTTTCTTTATCTTTGGCCTTCTTCTGACAATCTACTGCCAACACACAGAAGGACAACTTCTCGGCATTCGTTGGGGAAGAAATTATTATGATCCCGACGTCACCCGTGAAGAATATAAAGGAAATCTTTGGGAATCAATGAAAAGGAGATTTAGTCAACAAGATGAAAATGGTGGGTGCAGCAAGTGCTAATCAATATTTACATAATTATTACAAATATATCCTAGGTAAAAGGGTAATTTTGCAATACGAACGAAAAACCCGATCTAACACATTTGAAGTGCCACTGTAACCAAAAAAATCAATTCTACTTTTACTTTGGACTTCAAACTGCGAGGGACCAAAGTTTTAAGCCTTGATTTATAAAGAAGACACCTGTTTATGTCGTTTATTTTAACATTTTAACTGGAATTTTCCTATTTAATTGCATGGTCTGCCATTACTACATGAATCGTTGAGAGAGCTAGCTGGTTCGAGGAGAAAATGACGTCAAAGACTTAGTGACTCACTCGTTTTAGAATGTAATGCGTGTTTAGGCAGCTGAATCAATATACCGCACGGGACTATCAGAAGTCTAAACTCGTGTTTTGCATATACTTGAAGAAGCTGCATTAAGGTGATGTTATAAAGTAAAGTACGATCGTCCGGGTGAGTATAGTCCTGAGAAGGACTGTTTGAGATGACATTGACTGACGTTTCGACAACCTGAGCGGAAGTCACTTGACTCTGAAGATGACTTCCGCTCAGGTTGTCGAAACGTCAGTCAATGTCATCTCAAACAGTCCTTCTCAGGACTATACTCACCCGGACGATCGTACTTTACTTTATGATATGACTCCTGGGTTCAAACCATTTACAAGGTGATGTTACACTGGCCAATTTTTTCTCCGGTTTTTAACGCAACACTTTTGCCCGAATTTTGTTGGAGTTGGTGCGTGTAAAACACATGCCGTTGAACTTTAACGCAACATCGTCCCAAAGTGCACCACAGAGAATCGAAATAAGTCACGTCTACAGTCACGTTAACAGTCTCCGCCATATTTGTCGCCCGGGATTTGTCGAGCAAGAGCCTGGGCTCAAATGATGCGAGTAGTTTTGCGTTAAAAATCGTGTAGAGTCAGTTCCGTTGCCGCAACAAAGTTGCGTTAAAATTTGTCTCGTGTAACATCACCCGTGTAAATGACGTCACTTTTCCCTATTTCCAACCCATTTGAAGTCCAGTAGGACAGTTTGAAAGTGAGAAATTGAGGACCGCGAAACCCAATACTTACACTCAAGGTAAACCACATTTGGATAGCTCAAAATTTTGCCGTGCAGGCGTTAAGCAAACACACTTCTAAAACGAGAAGAAAAAAAACAGGAAGTGAGTTTCCGTATCATAGGAGCACTTTAAAATTTTCAAGGTACTCTTTTATGTTGATCTATTAGCAATATATTTAATGAAATTCTCTATCACTTTTGTACTGATTGATATTCTCGAATAGGCAGAGTCATGATTTTCCAATTGTGGATTAAGCAACATAAATGTGGCTTTGATTTGCGGCAAAGCTGTCCTTGGGACCGGATTGGTCAGAAGAAAGCAAAACATGAAATTATTTGCAAAATCAAGCCTTTATTGTGTCACCGTAAACAGTGACTAGCAATGAAAAATAATAACAAAAAGCCGAAAAAAGAGAGTTCTTGGGAAGTAAGTGAATCGAATACAATTCGTAATGATGCTCCCGCCGCTGAGTCTGTGAATGAAATTATGCCAAAATGATATTAACGAGGACATTAGCTGACAGTAAGCTGTGACCAATGAAGTTGGTGGCCTGTTCATTCAACTATTTCATGAAAAGTTTTTCTTTTCTTATGTTGGCAGATATGACTCAAGCCGATAGGGACATCGGGAGAGCCACTACAAGCCAAGCATTGGAATACGAGTAGTTTGCATTCGAATTTCACATTACTTAATAAATTACATTCGAATTTGTTACACTGGAAAATAAAGTAAACCCTAACCATTAGCCTTTAGAAAACATTACAAAGCATAACCGTTTGTTACCCCTCCACCCAAATAATGAACGTTTGTTTTGTTCCATAATGTCGATAAACATGGCCGCCAATGACGTCAGGTACAAGGCAAGGATTGCATATTAAAATTCGTAGTTTGTTCCAACATCCGGGGTTTCATAGTTCTTATGACGTCATTCCCCGCTTGGATACTCTCCGATTTCGTCCCCGGGTCTTTCGCTCTTCAATGTGGTGACTCGTCCTTGTCTGCGCAGCCTTAATCATTGTCAGTACAGTACTCTCCCTCTCCCCGAAAAGAATCCTCGAAAGAGTTCGAACCTGGCATTGCAAGTCATCTTTGAGGCTGCGCTGTTTTTGAGGGGCACCCAACGAGAATATAGTTCAAACCCACTTAAACATAGAATTGTTAAACGTATTTTAGTATTTAAACGGCAGATATAGACATATTTTTATCCCCTAAAAATCTTTCATCTGTTGGGGTTTCCTAGCTGAAAGTCTAGTGAACTTACCTTTTCGAAAATTTCAGCCAGAATCCGTTAAAAATGGGCAATACAATTTTTTAGATGTTCGAAAATCCTAGGACAGGCAGGCAAGCAAGAAATTTAAAAAAAAATGTTCCGAAAAATCTAGATCTCAAATCGTCTTCCGAACAGATATTTCCCGAATATTGACGTTGGGTGCCACTGGTTTTTGCTGATGAACTTCAGCCACTCTAGAGCAAAACAATTCTTGGACAACATTACATTTTATATTCTTTAATTTTTCGTTATTTCTAACAGCTTACTCTCAATGTGATACACAACTGCTAAACACCGAAGCATACAAGATGCCCATAAAATACAGGTTGTACTATAAAATCACAAGTTTTGACTCGAGGTCTACAAAAATATATGCTTTGTGATTTTGGAAAAAAGTAATAACTGTAATTGTTAAACTTTCTAAATTTACTACCATTTTTCTTACGCATTCACTACGTTTCACCCTTTATCTGGCAATAAAACTACCAGCATAGTAAATACACCCCTTGACGTTATCCACATCGGGTTTAAATATCAAACCATCCAAGAGACACGTCCACATGCGCATGTGAATCATGGAAATTATAATGTAAATTTACAGCTGAACCTGAGTGACGGAAATGCACAGCCGAAACTCAAAACGTAAAAATTACCACAGAAGAACGCGAGGGGTTCCGTTCATCAAATAAGGATTTTTGAGTCAGTTATTAACGTGATGAACTACCATCACAAGCGGAAACGTTTCAAACGGTTGTTGCTGCTTTTTTTCACGAATGACATATTTTACAAATACGCGACGTTTTCCGAAATCGCTTACATAACAATAATGCCCAAACTTCAGTCCACTGAAAATGCAATACTATGCGTACATCTCAATAAATACTGGAAAAAGAGGGGGCCTTCAACAAAGGAAACAATGATAAATACTGATAAATATATCAAGTGTTACTTGCACTGAACCTAGGGAAAATAATGTAAAACGTTAAGTAATGGTCCGGCTAAGAAGCAGGCAGAAAAACAATAGCCCGCGGCAATAGCGTCGGTTAGTTAAAATGTGCCAACATTTTTAATCAAATTAAGTTCGGCTGTTCCCATTGGTGTAAGCAGCTAAAAGCGCGAAATTTGAATTTCAATGAAAAATGTAATCGACTTGCCGTCTAAAAAATTAGATTCTGTTTCGTAGAACAAATCATTATGCCTTCAAAAACTATGTTTCTAAATATCGTCAAGATTCTATGCGCCATTTGCCGATTGGCGAATGGCGCATAGAACAATGCCCAAATTTGGCCGAGAGACAGAGATCAAGGGCATGGGGAAGAAGAAATCCAAAAAAGGCTTTTTTTTCATTTTTTTCTCATCTTTTTTCGACATTTTCCGATATTAGCCAATCAGATGCCTCGATTGGAGCAGCAGCTTCTAAGTACTTTTGCCGCTGGGCTGCCTGCTTCTTAGCCGGACCATTACTTAAATAAAAATAATGCATATTAAGAGAGCTGTGGACAGGGCTCAAAATAATGTCCGGTGAGTCTCCGCACATGATGACCGGCCAAATTCATTTTAGCTCTTTTTGAGCGGGTGTTTATTATTTAATTCCAAAAACGTCTCCTCGAACTATTTACCTAGCGAATGTGTTTTAATTTTAAAATACACGTTCACTTCCCACTTAATCGGAAGAAAATTTTGTTACACTTTTTGCATTTTGAGTATGCTGCTAAAAGTATGTCAAATAATGTTCTAAATCATACAATGACAATTTGAGGGGACTGTGAAATAATTCATGAAAATGAAATGGTAGCCTTTTATACACCTACTTTTTCTAGTTAACATGTTTTAACAGACAAAAATACTATTTGCTTATGTAAACGCAAAAATTGTAAACGCAAGGCTACAGTTACCGATCGATTGCCAAATACGGTCAAATTGGGATATTTTCCACGACAGGGCCTGAACAATCGATGGAAATTGATGATTGGAAAATCAATCGATCAATCGATGGCAA
>NC_090885.1:23270462-23295462 GCF_036669925.1 Montipora capricornis | reverse complement strand
ATACCATAATTATACTATTCGTTTGTCCCTCCAAAATTTTACATAAGCATTAATATTGCTCTTATTTTCTCTTGGGACTTACAATGGTCCCAAGAGAAACTGGAAACAAGGCTCATGCAAAATTTTGGAGAGACAAATAAAGCTCAGTATGGCATTTTTGATACTGTCTAATTTCAATAACCCAAGTGTTTGAACTGTAATCCAAAAATTATAAGCTACCATATTTACACGTGTGTATAAATGACCCCCATTTTTGATGGCAAAAAAAGCAATTTTTTAGTTTCTTTGTTAAATGTTCATGGGATACTAATCTCGTATTCTTAGATTTCTGGAACTGTGGATACACATTCAACAAAAGTTCTTAGAAAATCGAACACGTAAACCTAATTAAACTAACTTGCTTCATTGTTCAAGGATAAAGCTAGGGCTTTTAGAGGATAAGCACAACATCACAGAAGCAGCAGGAGTCAATCTTTGAAAATGACTTCAAAAACGATGCAAAATGTGCAACTGGTTTAATCGTAGTTACTATTAAAACAAGGAATGATCTACTGTAACAAATTGGCCTACAATGAGCTACAATGACCTACAATGATTTACAATGACATACAATGACCTACTACAATGATCTACAATGACCTACATGCAGATACAAACACAGATGTGCATCTGCATTTTGCATTATGTGTTTCCTGCATGCATGTTTTGAACACCGTACTTAATAGTCCTGGGCCCACTTGTTCGAAAGCCGATTAACTTAATTAATAATCCAGGATTGGCGTACATCTTTTGTTTCATGTTTTCAATTCTTTGGTGAAAGCTTGTTTTGTTTACTCTTGTTTTTCAAGATTGACTTCTTCTAATGTATTAGCAGCATTGAACAGCATAATTGGGAGTAAAGAAATACATTTAAACTCTTTGGTAAAAGTTTCTTTTGCTTACTCTTGTGACTTTTTTTTCAAAATTGACTTCTTCTAATGAAACGCTTTGCCGAATATCAGCATTGAACAGCATTTGGGAGTAAAGAAATAAACTCCTTGGTTAATTTTTAATCTAAGCATTAATTGGCTCTTGAACAACCAGGCCCAGATGTTTCCCACGACTTCGTCCGAGGAAACATCAGGACTCTCAAGAAAACAAAACACTTAATAGGAACCTTTAGATTGGAGGAGGAGGACGAAGTGCGCATGCTCAGAACAGAAAACTTGTACTCATAGTTATCCTTGTCCTCCAATCTAAAGGTCTCTAATATCGCTGAACTGCACTGCATTTTAAAAGTAATACAATCATGCAACTGCGTACATGTAGGGAAAGACTAAGGTTTGTTTAGCGACTACATGAAAAGTTACTACTACGCTACTACATGTATGATTCACAGATACTCACCTAAGTCAAAGTATGTCCGTCCTATGCATGTCATATTGTAAGAGGAAGTATTCTGTGTCTTCACACTTGCAATGAACCACAATGCAAAATATTCATTTTCTACCATTCCCAATGAATTGCAGTTTGCCGTGCTGTTACAAATTATGCAACTCAGAGATCTCATGATACCAGATGCACTTGACTGGTTTTTTACAAAACAACAATTATCTAGACGGCGAGCATGACTGATGGCTTTATCATAATCTTCACAAGAATCAGTTGTGTCATCATACAGCAACTGGTAGTGCACAAGTCCCTCTAAAGGAACAGTCTCCATCGAGACATTAACCAACACAGGCAGAGGCCAGCCAAAACGAAACACTTTGGGGTTTTTTGGCTTTGGTACGAGTACTGCAACAATAAAAAGTACAACAATAGAGAAAGAATCAAGGGCAAATTATTATTCTCCACTATTCTGATTTTAAGAAATCATTTCCAGAATGGGTATTAACAAATTGACCAAAAAAAGCAGACCAAGAGCTAGGTCTAGCTAATGCTAAGGGCAAAGTAACAGTTAAGGTGGTGTACATAAGCATGCAGTGTACATGTATCTTTTTCATCTGCAGCCCACGTGCACCTTCAATAATTCTTTATAGGGTAAGGGATGGCAGAAAGCCTACTGCCCCATATTATTTGAAGTACACAGTTTAAACAATAAAATCCTGGGGGGTCACCCAGCTGCTAGCGGTGCCTTTCTTTTACTTGTTCGATTTTGGCATTCTTGAGAAAGCTGGCTCTCCATGAAACGAGTAAGATCTTTATTGCGCATGCGCTGCATGCTGCCAGGTTACAGTTTCTAGCCCAGGCCTAATATGGTAATAGGCGAATGCTTGCTGCAAATTTTACTTGTTTGCTCCCTGCAACATGTCCTCTGCTTGTTGTCGTTTTCCTGAAGGAAAATCGGTTCACGAACCAACAAAAACTGTTGCTTAATTCGCCTGAAATGCCAGTAAAATTTGTAACATTAGGAAAACAAAGGATAAAAATTTTCATGTTGCCTTTGTTGTGGAACAAACTTGTACAGAGCTGGAAGTACCTGTCCTATAACTTAATTATAATAATTTATAATGAGTCATGAAAGCCTTTCCAAGAAAATTGCCCAGCTGGCGTCAAGAATAACTGGTGTTGGCTTCGAGCAGTTTTCATAGTACAGCAGGCTCAATTATTATAACAATCGGTTTTATCACTAAACGGATGCTCACACTGGAAAAACCAGTTAGACAAGAGAAAACAAGATTGACTAGTCCAGAAGAGTTGACACGATTCAGGCAGAGCCTTCTTTTCTCCTGACCTCAGTAAAGAAAAAGACAAAAGGAGGCTCTGCTTGCAGGGTGCTGTGAGTTAGAGAGTGAAGAGTCAAGCTGGAACTGATGCCAAACCAGTGAAATTCTCACCTTTAAAAACACCAGCATCCAATCAAATACGTATTAATAAATTTTTAAAGGCTATATAATTTTAAATTATAGCCTTTACATAATTATAGTCCCTGTCTGGTCGACAAAATTTGCAAAGGGACATTACACTTTTTTTCCAGTCCCTTGAAAATACCTCCATTGTAATGAAATTAATTAACTCTTTTCTAAACCAGTGATATGATCTTCTCCGATACACTATATACAGTTTGTCCAATATGGCGACCAATTACGGAATCGCGAGACGTCGCACGAGAGCTAGCAGTGATTTGTGCCTTTTTTCGCTGGTTCTAAAATTTGCGGGACAATTAATAAATCACCGCATGTAAAGAAGCTACCTTGAAGCACAGATCACAACCAGCAGCTTATCTCGATCGTTGAATTTGCCTTTATAAAACATCTCGCATCGTGACAAATGCAGTAGGTGAGTAGTTTGTGGACTGTCACAAGGGAAAATCGATGACCTTTTGGCTGTAATTTGAGACATGGACACCGTTGTCGGGCGATCAAGTTTTAAATTTCATGTGACACGTTGTGCATTTTTCACGCAATGGTTAGGCCAAATCTGAGCATTCTTACCTGAAGCGACACAAACAGCAACTCCACACGTTGTAAGGTAAAATAGTGGGTAAAAATTTAAGATCATGTCGCTGGGAAAGGCTGAAAAGCCCCTTCCACGTTCGAGGAGGTGCAGTAAAGTATGCATGTATGTAACCGGAAGTGGTTTGTCTTCGAATTTCCTCGTCTCTGATTGGTTGATTTTGTGCCGACTTCAGCGTCAAGCATATAACGAAAGGAATAATTTACTTTCGGGATGATCTTTTATATGGTAATGAATGATATGTGCGCTCTTGCTGGTGTTGCTTTGTTCGTATCTGTTGGAGCGTTGACGTGTGTAAGCGTAAACAGTAGTGTGACAAAGAAGACAGGTAAAAAAAGTCTTACTTTCTGAGGGAGTTTTGTGGGGTTTGGCTATTTTCCTGCGGCAAATCATAAGCGCGATTCATGATCACTCGAGGCGGAAATCGATGGTTTCAAAAATATGATATACAACGGAAATGAATGGCCTCCGTTTTCGTCCTTGATCGCGTAAGACATTGAACATTTTAGCCACCTTTTTTATGACATTGCATGCTGTACAGTACTTCTGCATGCATACGTAATCTTAATTTACTTTATAAAATTTGAAAGCTTGAAGTTTGATCAGAATGTTGGTATGATGAGATCGAATTACGAAGCTTGCTCCGACTTGATGTACTGGCACCCAGCTCGCAATTTATAATGTAGAATATGAAATTATATATTTAACCTTAAAATTTTTTATATAACGATGGAAAGGCGGCCAGTTCTCTCTCCTGTCATCATTACTTCCTTTCATGTGACTGCTCTTTCGGCATGCTTCTTGCATTCTAGCTAATTTCCTAAGTCATACTATCATTTTCGAGCTACCATTTTCGAGCTACCATGAACGGCTAATTTTTTCCCCGTTTTTCAGCGCTTAAAACATTCAAGTTTTTAGACAAACTGTCAACCACAGGCAGACCACCGTCTGTCTGAAGAAAAAAAAACAGATAAACAATGCGGTGGCTATAATTTGCTCCAATATGCAGAATTTAAAGCAAATGATTCAATAGAAGGTTGAAGAAAATGTTAACTGAGTGATTTGTCATGTTTTTTTTTTGCTGTCCTGTGCTGTTTTTTAAAAGCAATAATTTGCAAGATGAATATTTGACCTTGGCGGTTAGGATCTAAACAAGGAGACAAGGCAGGCAGCAATCAGCCGCCGGCGCCTGACCCAGTCCACTTTAAGCTGGAACTGACGCCAAACCATTGAAATTCTCACCTTAAAAACACCAGCATCCAATCGATTAGAGATTTCCCCATGTACCTTCACCGAATTTGAGCTTCCTCTTCCAAAAATTCACTGAGAAAGGCTATCCTGAAAACCATAATAAAGCTTTCTCAATATGATTGGTGCAAAATTCTCGACCAAAGGAATTTGACGTATGCACGCCGATTCAAATCCACCAATCAGCGTATCGGCAGAGTTGTAGTTTTGAACTGTCAATGGTCGCGATATGCTGATTGGTGTATCTGAATCAACGCGCATACCTCAAATGCCTTTTGTCGAGAATTTTGCACTGATCATATTGAGAAAGCTTTATTATGGTTTTCAGGATTGCCTTTCTCACTGAAGTTTCAGAAGAGGAAGCTCAAATTCGGTGAAGGTATGGGAAAATCCCTAATCGATGGGATGCTGGTGTTTTTAAGGCAAGAATGTCACTGGTTTGGTGTCAGTTCCTGAGCTTAAAGTGGGCTAGGTCAGGCACCGGCGGCTGATTGCTGCTTGCCTTGTCTCTTTGTTTAGTTCTTTATAACCACCGCTCGAGGTCAAATATTCATCTCGCAAATTAGCGCTTAAAACAGCACGGGACGGCGAAAAAAAACATGACACAACATTCAGTTAACATTTTCTTCAAACTTTCATTGAGTCATTAATTTTGCTTTAAATTCTGCATATTGGAGCAAATTATATCCACCGTATTGTTCATCTCTATTTTTTCTATAAATAACAGAGGGTGGTCTGTCTATGATGCAACTGGCAAAAAACAGTTCGCTTGATTGCGTCCATGCTCTAAGCCCTTTCATATTATAAGCCATTTAAGTTCGCCATGGCAGGATTTGTTGACATTCAAACATGTAGTCGATGCAAAGTTTTTCAAACCTGTGTTCACGTGCAGAAACACACGCGGAGCTGTCAAAACTTGACATGTTCACACTCTAACGTTAATAGTCCATTTTACAGTTGTGTGCTTAGTTACCTGGCCTATAAATGAAACTGAGGCTGGAGTTGACCTTGTTTTGATAGAAACCTCACTGCTTTTCATATGTAAATTCTTACTAATTGTTATATTTACCCGTGTATAAGTCGACCCCCCAATTTTGACAGCAAAAAAATCCATTTCTTAATTTTTTTGTTAAATGTTCATGGGATACTAATCTTGTATTATTCGATTTCTGGAACTGTGGATACGTCACAACAAAATCAGGGCCTCAAGCGCTTATAGTTTTGTGGTTCAGCAGTTGTCGTATATGCGGGCATTTTGTCCTTGAGTTTCGAAAAAGTTCTCAGAAAATCGAACATGTCAACCTCAAACTAACCTGGCAACAGTCTAGTGACGATGCTTGCACGCAAACACGAGGTATTGCCCCAGGCTACTAATAAGCCATTGAACGATCACGTTTTATTTGAAGAAACAGAAATGCCTTTTAGAGCTTTCCGCTTTTGGAAACGAAAATTTCCAGTGTCTACTTCATATTTGTGCTTGTGAGTATCTTCCAACATTTAGAGTTGAACAAATCCTTTTTCATTTCAACTAGAATTGCTTACATTCATTTTGAAGATTTTTGTCCACTGTGTTCGTTATGCCCAAGACAACATTATGTTAATTTTGAATTAATTATTTAGCTGGAACTTGGCTCTAAATCTTTGACCCGTGTATAAGTCGAGGGCGATTTTTGGAGCTTCTTTATTTTGAGGCCATAAAAGGTTGACTTATACACGGGTAAATACAGGTAGCATGACAACAACATCATTAACATAAGAAAAGGAGGGAGGTCTGTATTACGACAAGGTTAACACCAGCCGAGCCTCACTTTCATTTAAAGGCCAGGTAACTACGCACACAACTGTAAAGAAGTCTATTCGATGCAATTTAAGTAATTCCCTTGAAAATGACGTACGCACTATCCAGATGTTGGTCAAACTTGGCACAATTGATATTCATGCACAGGACATTCAAAAACTGCAATAAAATGATGGAGTCACAGTGCTTGTTTTCACGTGGCCTGCCCTTTAATTTTAAGTGTTTTTACTGAATTACACGAGAAGCATTCCAAACTTAATCAACTGGAAAAAATGTTGTTATATAGGTAAAGCTACTGAATATTACTGAAAACTTGAGCCTACTTGTTTGTCCAGACTAAAATCTTTCTGTAAAGTGATTTCAAATCACTCAATCTTGCAAAGCAATGCATTCAAATTGGGCCGCTACATCATCACCTCAAACTCAGTGTCTGGCTCCAAATGCAGTTTCACAGCATTTAATATATATAAATACTGCAACTTCTACTATCCAACTGTTTTTCTCCTTAAAATATGATTGTTTTCCGTGTACGTACCCACTACGAATACATAACATCATTAAAAATGGGGATCGTTATTCTCGTTCAGGAGAAAATAGCGATTCCTTGACAGATTAAGCTTGGCGTCAATGAAAAGCTGCCATTTTATCAACGTGTGCGAGCTAATGCGTGCGTTAATGACTCAAGAAATTATGCACAGTAGGGTTGTGCAATGCAAAACCAGGGAATCACCTTAAAAACGCGACAGTTTGTCTAGACAAACGTCAATGTTTTAAACATGGAAAAAAGCAAAAAAAGTTAGCTGTTCATGATAGCTCAAAATGGAAGTAAAAGAGCCATTGCCTGCTGTGCATGTGGGGGAGAGGTGGGGAGGGGAGGGGATGGGGTAAATTCATTTTAGGCCACCACATGGTTGCCCACTAGTGTAGGGGTATACAATAATTACCTGTAGCAGTAACTGTGGTACCTTTTCCCAGGGTCTTTCACCTCCCCACCCCAGGCCAGGAGCCAGAGGAGACCCTGGTTCAAGCTGGTTACATGTCTTAGTGACAAATTTTCCAGCTTTGGAGGGGTCCTTGCTTTTTTGCATATTGTCACTGCTGGTATTATTCACAGCCAGACAGAAGCTTGATGGGTAATGGCTGAAGCTTGAGTAGATCTGGTGCTATATTTTTCAGCAATCTGGTGGGTAACAGGACAGTTCAGCTAAGCAAGGGGAAATCACATTCGTTATGATGATTCAGGAGTGACTACATTATAGATGTGCTGTCTTTTACATTATTCTTCCAATTTCAAAGATGTTTCTTCACATGATATCACAGTTCTGATTGGAAGTACGCAATTATGTGGAATTACTTACTGAGTATATTGTGTAATCATTGTACAATCATGCATGTACACATGTTCCTGTGAGCAAGTCGTTGTATCCCTGTTTTATTTGGATTTTCCATCTTGCCTTTTCTCATACCTCCTCCCCTTCCCTCCCTTCCCCTCCCTCATTTACTGACCAATGCAATCAAATCAGCATTTCTACAAAAGAAACCGTTTTTTTCTCAGTTCACATGAGTATACTACACTTTAAAAGCTCTCTCTCTTGATGCTCAAAGTATATTTAACTTTTGAGGATCAATTGTTTGAGGTCATATGCCAGTTTCTCTATCTTCAAGTATATATACGGTAGTTGTAAAGGATGAGCAAAATCGTTTGGCATTAGACAGCAAAATCAACAAGTGTCACTCTTAAACCTTCTTTTTAACCAAACTACATTCATTTAATGTTGCTATAGTTAATTTTGTTGTGGGCTAATTTTAAGTAAGCAAATAAAATAATATTAAACTTTTCTTAAGCTAACAGTAAGCCATCATAAGAACATTCTGTTATAATTAATTTTTTGTGATGGAGAATAGAAAAAAAGTGACATGTTTAAACTACCGATGTGAAATGATTAATTTTCTATTAGAAAGATCCACTTCAGCAGTTTTAAAGAAGCATGAAAACAAACTCAGGCTTTGAACAAGATTGGCCCCACAAGTTAGACGGTTGCCATCTAGAGAAAAATCAATAATAATTTATTATAAAAAAAAGTGTGATTTGTCCTACATGTACAGCACCAGTGTTTCTTAGTAAGGTATTTTGTAGATCTTCATTCCTTTGAAATTGCTTGCAGGAAAGCCAAATATGGGGCGAGGCACACTGGATATTGAAAGTGTCTTTGGAAAGCCAGTGCAGGAGCTAACTGTGAAATGGACAGCATTGCAAAGTAATATGTCGAGGTACAGATTGTTTGTGGGTCGAATGGTACCGTACCACTGCCGTATATTGAAAAAGGCAATTTGTATTCGGGTTTCAAGAAAAAAGGGTGAATCATTTTCGTGTTACATTGGAAAGGATGTTCTGGGCCAGTTATTTCAGTGGCATGAGTTGACCGAAGAACGGGCTTGTGTAAAGGATCAACATACATGGTGTGATGGCTTTTGTGTCAACCTGACGAGTCAAACTTATCTTGGTACAAAGGCATGTGATGCACAATCGTGTCCTCTTGTTTCTTCATATTTTTCTTGGTGGCGTTTATTACTTGAAGGTAAGGTTTACTGTACAACTCTTTCAACATTCGTGTAACAGAATTTCATGCAAAGATATTCTGCAGTATAGTGATCAGTTTTGATACTATCATAGTGTATGCATCAGTGTTCTCTGTAAGCTGTGGCGAAAATTGTCATCTAGTGGTCTTGGAAGCGCCGGCTACTCACAGGGGAAAAAAAATTAAGTGGGATAATAAATCTGTCGTATTTGTTTCTGAACACGTTTGTTCCATGCATAAATAAATCGTTGATATTTATGTGGGGGAGTGGGGAGGGGGAAGGGGGGAATCATGGGGTGGGCCAGGGCTATTTTTTCCAGAGAAAAGGGATGGGCCAAAAGAGAATTTCACGATGACTGGGCGGGGTTGCTATCACAGAATTTTCCTCCAAGTTCATTGTAGACAAAAAACTGGTGAAGAATTACATTGAGCACTTGTCGCAACTGCAAAGTGTCAATGGGATCTGTAAGCAAGAGCGAAGAAAAGAAAACTAGCAAGTTCAAGCCTTATTAAAGAGATGTACATTGCTATGACTGGAAAACACTTGTAGAGAAGGGGGAGCTTGACACTCTGAAAGTCCCGGAGTTGGACAAATACATTGAACGTAATAAACGAAAATCGACAAAATCAAGCGAATCACACTATTATGAAACTTCAAAGGAACCTACATTTTCTTCAAGCGTCAGTGTTGGTGAGGACAGTGATGAGAATGACAGTGACAATGACCTTGTTTTGTGTGATGAAAGTGAAAGCGAAAGTGAATCAGATGATGACAGTCATACTGTAACAATACAAGAAGGCACATCAACAAGAAGTGGCCGCAGAGGACGCCGCAGAGTAGGACACTGGTCCACAAGATATGCTGATTTCGCTCAGTGAACAGGAACTCCTTATAGAGGTATAGATTGAAGGGGGCTTTGGGGTGGGTCACCTCTTATATAAAGTTATATGGGGGTGGGTCAAGAATTAACTAATGAACTTAAGGGGGTGGGTCACGTTTTTTCTTTCATGCTAAAACAAAAAAATCCCCCCCCCACCCCCCCACATAAATAATGACCGGTCCCTAATATAATAACACATACTAAAATCTTTGTGGCCTTAATATTCGTTTCAATAATGTCCGGCTGGTTTTTGAAGTGGCGTGTTTTAATAATTATGTACCCAGAATAAGAAGATTAGTTTTTTTCTTTTCCTGCGAGTGGGAATATTCTTGCAGCCACACGTGGGCTCCAATCCGTGACCCCAGTGCAAAAAAAAATGAAGCAAACAAAGCAACAATCACTGTTCTCTGCCTGGAATAAATGACCCAAAGAAGGCACAGAAAAAGGTAACTTAAGGTTGATTTTTCTTTCATTCTGAGTTTAAAGGTTCGCTATTTATAGCTGCAGGAAATACGTGGATTACTTGCATGAGTACATGTAATTCAATTAATCTTTTGTAGTGGATGCGAGCGACAGCACTTTTCCACAAGTGGCAGGTGGTGGGTGGCAATGAAAGAAGTAAGATAATCTCATCAAACTGGTATTTGCAATGCAACGTTTCTCATTTTCTGAAACGTTCAGAAAACTTTCCAACATTAATATTAGCATAGATGCCCAAAATGTTCCAGTGAAAGATATTTTTAGCTGGTTTCCAGTCCCTAAAATTCAGTTTTAGACCCACTAAAATATGGCTCAAACATAACATTTTATAGCTTCGTTGAATGGAGCATTTTTGTGTAGAAATTCCAATCCATTTTTGTTTACGTCAGTGGTTAATAAACAATTGGTCTTGCATTGTAAGTAGCTAATTATGCGTGGAAAATTTTCCTGTATGTGTATGACCAACATGCATGTTCACAACCCGCAGGCATGTGACACACGTTGAATGCGTGTTTCACAGTTTCTTTCATTTAATAGGCCTTATCACGGTTTTCGACGGGTAGGCAAAGCGGTCAGAAATTACAGTGTTTGTATGGGAATCCGATTGCAAATAACTTCTTCCAAAATTGAATTTTTCACAATTTCTGAATCGCAACGTTAAAATACTAGGTAGAAGATTGTATTCACCAAGTTTGAAGGATGTAGCTTGGCTAGAAGATGCTCAGTTAATCTTTTGAATTTTCTACATATTTGTCTGTAAATTTGGCTGGGTAGACAAACGTCTAGACGCGGTTCGCGGGAAAAAAATTTAAAGACAAATGTATGGAAAATTAAAAAAAATTAGCTCAGGGACCTACAGGAAAGCTACATCTTCAAACTTGCTGAATACAATCTTCTACCTAGTATTTTAACGTTGCGATTCAGAAATTGTGAAAAATTCAATTTTGGAAGAAGTTATTTGCTATCGGATTCCCATACAAACACTGTAATTTCTGACCGCTTTGCCTACCCGTCAAGATGGCGTCGAAAACCGTGATAAGGCCTATTTGGTAACGGTGGCAACAGGAGGTCAGTTTTAAAAATTAAACACAATTTTATTTTTAACAAAAATTAATTGTGTTCAAAAGGTTCAATAAAGGAATTAGGCATTATTTGGCGGACCTGTAGAAAAAGGTGACAGCCAACGCTACTGACATCTCTGTAAACCCCCCCCCCCCCCCCCCCCTGTTGGTCGTTTGGGATCGCAAATCAGGCAACTTATATAGCGAGATCATTGGAATGAGTGAGGTCTATGAAAAAATACATTTTCGATCTTTTAACAGTAACAGTTAATTCAAATAACACTAGTAGAAAAATTATCATTTTTGGACATATTTTCACTAGCCTATTGTGACTATTTCCAAATGTTTCTGCTCTTTCTTTGGGTGTCCTATAAAATCTCAATAACTTTCTGTCAAATCTGCAAACTTCAAATTGCTGCGGATCATACAGAAACATACCTGCCAACCCCCAGAGTACAAAAATCTGGAGACATAAGATCTTTGCATTGTACATGTAAGAATACTAATAATATCCGAATACTCTCCGAAAATCACCCAAAGCCCTTCCGAATGTTCCCGACGTTTCTCGGTTAGAACAGCAATTGCTATTGTTCCCATAACCGCGCCAACTTTCTACCACGTATTGTGCAATTTGATTGGCTGATTTCTGACCAATTACGGTGCTTGTTAAATATAGCCTATATCAATTTGATTGCTCCGTTTTACGTTTTCCGGACCAGAACAGCTCAAATGAGAGCACTAGAATCTACTTCTTGTTTTATTTTCCTTTTTGACGTCTCGAAGATAACGAAATTAATGAAAAAATGTTGAAAAAGGCCAGTGTAGGTATTTCCCGGGAGATTTGGTGCTCTAACCGGGAGACCGGGAGATTTGATGAAAAACTTGGAGACTCCCGGGGAATACCGGGAGAGTTGGCAGGTATGCAGAAAAAATTAAACACATCTTGCCCAATTGGTTTCCAAAATTTGAAAACTACCACTCCTCCCCTCCACCCGTATTTTGGTTGTACGTGGCATTACACATTGCAGCGAACAGACCGGTAGGAAGCTTATCTTTATGCGTGAAAGTGATATATGGAGCAATTTCCTTGCCAGGGAATGAAAAATATTAAATATACCCTGATGAAATGCATAGGAGAATAATTTAAAAGAGATTTATACAACTACTTGTTCGCAGAAGTGCTATTCAGTGTCTTAACTTTAAAAAAATTCATTATTCATCTCTTCCTCGTTACTCGCCACCCACCACCTGCCACCTGTGGAAAAGTGCTGCCAGGATGCGAGCCGTCAAGGTAAATTCTTGTTGAACAAACTATTATCTGAACAATGCATCAATAAAAACATTGATGTTAGCAACGAAAAAAAGTAAACATCCAATTTGAGAACTGGCCGTGCTCAGTGTGTTCTTCAAGCTGTAGTTCAACCGCTTCAAAGACCTGTGCACGTGAAATATAAAAAGTCATTTAGTGGTGAAAGACAAGTAAAAACTGTAGAAGTCATTCAAAATATGACTTCGCTGACGCTTAAGACGGGTTAGAAGTTGCAGTTTTTAGTAGTATCTGCAGTACTGTAAATTTTTATCTCACGGACGAAACAGAAACAAAAATAACTACTGTCTTAAGTGTAGAACACTGAGCTTTTGATGTAAAATCCAGGAACAGGTTTCCATTCACGGAAAACTGTCATCCGTTTAGTCTTAGTTAGTTTTAATCTGTATAATTAGTCTCTGAGCTACATGGATCACTTCACGTTAGGGACTAGTCATTGTTTATGTAGAGGGGCGATGGGAGAAAAATAGGGGGGCCAAGGCTATTTTAAATTAGGAAAGAGGGGGGGCTGTTGTTTTTTTCTGGTACAAAGATAGGGGGGGGGGGGGGGTTCATATATGATGCAGCAAGATTTATAAGAAGTCAATTCAAGAAAGTTAGACTAGTGAACCAGTTGGATAGGATGTAGTACTCTGATCTTATTCAGTAATTTAATACCATGACATTTGTTGTGTCCTCAACATGTGAATTGAAAACAAACCACAATAACATTGTTTGTAAAGCCAGCCAGTGGAGAAAGTCAACTTGAATCTCGAAGGAAGCACCAAATCCTTCATACCGTAATGCTGACCTCAGTTTAGCAGTTCAAAGTAGTTCACTAACTATAGACAACTTTTACAACTCAAATACTGCTATTGATTAATCATGTCAAATGTGATTTTAACAAAAACAGTGCAGTAATATAAAAACTTGAAATAAGTTTTTCTTCCAAGTATGACAGTTCCTAAACTCCACGCTCACAGTTGGAAACATCAAAATGAAGGACACTTGATTGAGAGTTAAAGTACATGTATTTACCATAGCAAGCATCATTATCGCTACTCAAAAGATAATTTTTGTTCTATTTTCTCTCTTTCGATTTTTGTTTCCCATCTCTTTTTTCTCTCTTTGAATATAAAGTACTCTTCAAATGCACAGTCAGTCAATAATACATGTGCGGTTCAAAGATCCTTGGCAAAATTGCTGGTCTACATGATACACTGATTTTGTAATTTAAGAGGTTAGTCGAAGGTTATCAAAAATCATCTAATAATTGTATAATTATGTGCTAGTAAGCTTTCAATAATTATTATCACTGGCCTTATAAACATCTAGCCAGTAGATGCGAGGTAGTGGCTTCTGATAGGGTGCGGAAAAAAATTAAGGATTACACGGGAATTTTTGGCCATATTATGCTGAGACATGCGTTGATTATGCGGAAATTACATCGGATTATGAGGAAATTTAAACAAGTTATAAAACTAATAATTAGGCCCGCCCAATGTATTTACATGCTTACGGTAAATCCGTAATCGAAATTGCAACCAATACAATCGCATTTGTGACTGAATTTTTGCCCTTAGGAGTCATCAATTTGCAACCAGCTCTCACCGTTGAAATAAAAGGGTTAGCAGTTGGGATTTTGCCGCAACTTTTGGTAAAATAAATAAAGCGATAAAAAATTATTTTGTATCTCGTCATGAATTTTGTTTCAATTTGGAGATAATGGAGCAAAATCCATTCCCTCGATCATTGACTTAGTTTCTTATCAGTCACATCATTTGCTGAAGTGTAACTGTTTCTCATCCAATGGAAAGCATTGTAGGAACAAAAGCTAGTGTCCAGGCTCATTGGCGAAAAAATGCGCGGAAACTGCTTACGATCTTTCTTACGAACTTTCATCTTGCGAACGAAATGGTGTGTTTTCTTCAATGTTCAGGAAAATAAGCGTTTCAAAACAGTCAATTTCTTCGGCTTTTATGTTTTTGAGGATGTTAAGGAGCTGCTTTATCACTAATATCAGGTTTTTCTTCTGTTTTTTGTGGAAAATATGCGGATCCGCATCGCCGCATCCTGTCAGATGCCATGCCTTAATGTGCATAATTACATGGCATCTTTTTCCCAGGGGAGGCCCCCCGGACCCTCCTTTCCCAATGAGAGGAAAGTGACCCCCCTCCCATAGCTACCTGACACACTGCAACTTCTAAACTACTAGTACTGTTGTCTGCTTGAATTATTTCTCCTTCTACCATAAATTTTTTGGAGAACCCTGATGCATCTGATTATACTTTTCCAATACATACTGTATCGTCATAATAATTCATTAGAATAATATTTTAAAGCGAGCTGCTGCAAAAGTTGATAATTTTTCCTGAACTTTTATGGTAATGTGACTTGTAGTTGCAGCCTTTTGCAACTTAGTACATCACTTATATTCCCTGAGCCATTAGTTTGACTCTTGGTGACTAATTAATAATTGTGACCCTCCACAGGAAAACATTGAATAAGGTGATTGCAGATGCACGGCACGCTCCTAACATGTTCGCACACTACTTGTCTAACATGCTTTAATAGCGTGCGCATATGCAGGAAAAAACAAAAGAAATTGAGCATCCTGTTTCTACCTTTTGTTAATGGTCTGTTAACACGGTAGACCTTTAAATTTTGTTTTAACACGCAAGTTTAATACGGTATATTCCTTTGTCCAGGTATTTTTTAGGTCAGTGAGGCCACAGTCCATTCATTGTTTTACCAAATTGAATACAGAAAGTATCGTAAACTTTGAAAAAAGCTTAAATCTTGGGCCTAAAAACATTTGTTTAGGCCTAATTAGGCCTAAGGTTGGCTTTTATGCATGTTTAGGATACTTTCTGTACATGTATTGGAAAAACAATGACCTGTGACCTGTGACCTGTCAATGTTTTCCGATGGAGAGTCACAATTGCATTTATTCAATCGCCTAAAAGAATTACATTACCAAAAGGTGGCAATTTCAGATCATTCCATGCATGTTTTAGCAACTGCTTTGTTGTCATGTTGTAGCAAAGTGCCAGAGTCCCCGAAATCTGAGTGTGACATTTAGAAAGGATCATACAATGGTGATTAGCTGGCTGCCTCCACCACTGGTTTGGAAAAATAGTACAATATACTATGTACTATTTTACAATGTTACAAACATTTTGAATGAAACGGTAAGCTAAGGCATTACGCCGTGAATATTCATACCAAAATTTTGTATAATTATGTAAAACTGATTTATAATTAGGGGCTTCAGTTTTATGCAATTCATGTAGTCAAAACCTTGCAAATAATTATGGCTGGTGTACAAATAATTTTATAATTAACAATTAAATTGAAAGTATTATGATGGTGGTATGAAGGGTCTTTAACCCAATCCCATAGACTCCTTGGAATAACACCTAATAGATTTTACTCCATCCAATGCCAGACAATTTTAGTTGTTAGTGGGGTAGGGGGTTCAGGAGTTAAGGGTGTACAAATTAAGAAACAAAGTGCGATGTGGACAATAATGATCAACATACTTACCCACTAAGATGGCAGATCAACAAGATTTTAATGTAAACCGACCTGCATGTGATGTCAGCACACCACGAGGTTGTGACAGTGTTGCACAATATCGTCACATCCTCCACTTTTTGAAAATAAATAATGATAACAAGTAACACCAGGAAACGATGAGTGGCAAAACGGCACTAAGACAAAAGAACAATTTGATTAACAGCAACGTTTAAGGGGAAATATTGCAGTGTTTTTTTTAACGTGAGGGAAAAGAAACAAAAAGGTCTCCAAAGTACAGTTTAAGACCTGACATAGTCTTTGATCTTTCCTGGTGCTTTTATCATTGTGTCTGGAATGGGTCTGCATCAGAGAGTGTGGTGGACTTCTCTCCCAGTGGGCAGCTGACTAGGGGTGATGTAACATTCTTCTTTCCTGCCAGCACGTGACTTGAAATGGGCTGCACCCTGGTCTTTAAACTCATTAACAATAGATGAGCTTGGGAGCTGGTGCCTTAAGGATACGTGGAGCCAGGTAGAGCTGTAGCAAGAAAAGGAGGTATCCATGTATGCAATCAACTGATGGCCTGAGAGGGTAGCCAAGAGCCATAAAACCATTGCCTCTGAAAGTAAGCGCCATAGCCTAACGAACCAAGTGCATCTGAGGTAACCGTCAAGTCAGTAGCTGTGGACATGCATGCCAGGGAATACCAAAACGCCACACCATGTCAAGAGAATAGGATTAGGAAGCATTACCACCACTGGAACTCCAAATTAAATGAACTCATGATTGATACAAATAGGGTGGTCCTTATTGCTGAAGCATAACAAGTCAATCACCCTGCAAAGAAAAGTTCTACCTAGCCATACCACCTTGGCGGCATGGTGTAAAGGACCAATCAGGGATTCAGTTCTGCACCGACGACAAGAGATCGAGCCAGGAGTTAAGTAGCTCCCTCAGAGGGTTAAGCGTGTCCTCCGGGAGATGAGCCACTTGATGAACTGAATCCAATTCAATTCCCAGAGCCGTCATACAGGTAGTGTGGCCCACACGCTTGTCAAGGTGGAGAGTTGGTCCCAGCCTTTTGCAGACAGGGAGAGCAGTACTAAGGTTGGAAGTGCATTGGTGAGATTGGGGGGGGACATGCAGTAATAAAGTCATCTAGATAGTGCAAAAGGTCTGATAAATGATGCTTGCTCAACAGGATCCACTCAACCATGTCAGCGATGGAACTAGAAATGAATGGTGCAGAACGAAGACCAAAGGGCAAGGCGAGATCCACATAAATTTGCCCCTGCCACTTCATTCCCAAGAGCAAACGATAGTCTGGATGAACTGCTACGTTCCGATATGCTGCCTCAACGTCAAACTTAGCCATCAAGGCCCTGGGTCCATAACAGGAAACCATGTGAATGACTTGATCAACGCAATTATGTTGGAGGGTAAATCCGGGTCGATTCCATCATTCACACTAGCGCCCCCTGGGGAAGATAGGTGCACAATGATCTGCCATTTCCCCGTCTGCCCTCTTTTGGGAATTACCCCAAAACTGCTGATGTGGAGTAAAGGGAGGAGTGGTGAACTAAAGGGACAAGGGACCCGCCACCCTGCCTAAAGACACTTCGTTGGCTAGGTACATGTACTCATCCACGATTTGAGCATGCTGGAGAGCAGGCGGCTTAGTCCTCTTTGCTGACTTAAGCCTATGAGCACAATGGAAACCCAGGTTGAAACCAAGTTGAAGGCCCTGAAGGACATACAAAACTATCGGCTGGTTGGGATGGGAGGCTGATTCCCGTGAAAATTCTGCCACACGAAGGGGGATGACGGCCCATACAGGGGGAAGAGCTGAATCGGCTAAGACAAAAAAGCGAGAAAATACCCAAGAAGTGGAAATCGCACGCGAAGGAGAAGTGGACAGGGTGGCAAATGCCAAGCAGACACAGAAAATTGTGAAGACAATTTTATTTGAAAATATTATTATTATTATTATTATTATTATTATTATTATTATTATTATTATTATTATTATTATTACTGTTATGTATTTCCAAAGGCAATGCAGGTGCCCGGGCACTCTTTTTTTTTTGGTTAAAACCGAAGGCAACGAAGCAGAAGACATTTTGGAAACTGAGATAAGCTGAAACAGAGTGAACATTAATATGTCGAAAAAGAAACGATAGGGGTGACTGTTTCTTCAGTTTCAATTCTAACACAGACTTCTAGTGGCAGGTTTACCCATAATGCTGATGCAACAACATGAAACCAAATGAGGAAAATTTGAACAAACAAATGGCAATGAACAGCAGTAAAGCAGAGTCTTCAATGTCGTGTAGTCGTCGAGGTGGGTGGCGCGGTGACGGGTGGGGATGGAGATCCATCTCTATTGTCGCTAGTAGAACGGGTATCAGAAGGCTGGGAGCACTCCTGGGCACGATGAGGCCCGGCACAAGAACTGTAGCAATGTGCAAAACAGCATGAGGCGGATTGAGCAGAGCAACGCCCTCTATTCCAAAACCCTATTCCAGTTCCCAGCCCCTCCTGGCAGTTCCCAATGGTCGCGTTGCACTGATTGGTAGATTCGAATACTTTAGACTCAAATGCTTCGAATTCCTTCGGTCTGGTTTCTGGCACCAATCATGTTGATAAAGCTGTATTATGGTTTTCAGGATTGCCTTGCTCGGTTAATTTTCGAAAGATGAAGCTTAAAATAATCTGGCGAAAGTATGGGGACATCCCTAATAGATCGGATGCTGGTGTTTTAAGGTGAAAATTTTACTGGTTTGGCATCAGTTCCAGCTTGAACAAGACAAGGTCACCAGCCGGCAGGTAGGTACTGCCTCCCTTGTCAATTTTCTTGACTCTAACTGGCGTTCCAGAAAACATCTCTCAAAATGACGCCATAAACACCTCGGAACAGCCAAAAAAACACAACACAGGAAGCAGTTGAAACATTTGTTTGATCTTTCATTGAATTTTGCTTTCAAACTTTATTGCCGAGCGAATTGCAACCGCCGTAACTTTCTTCTGTATATATCCTTCTCCAGATCAATAACAACAACACCAACTGAGGGTGGGTTGGAGCCCTGTGGTTGAGAGGCTTGAAAGCCACCGCCAGAAGCCCAAAAGGTGGGCGTGGGATCGCTTAAGTTCGAAAGCTGAGCGGGAACGCCCCAAAGGATGGCGGAGTTGTTTGCGAACTCGTAGCCCCCAGTCTCAGCTTGCTGGAGCAAAGAAATGGCTGAAGTAGCAGAAGACAAAGCGGATTTGCCCTCAGCTGCTGGGGCCAGCTTCACAGCATTGACCATCGTAACCAGAAAGGCCAGGTCTTGCAAGTTGTAGCGACAAAGAACATGATGCACAAGTCTGTTTCTTCCTCCTGTGCTGTAGGTAGTGAAACTGGAATCCCCTCAACAAGGAACTCTAGTCATGACAAGGCATTTATTAAGAAGTCAAACATCTTTTAATGGTTGCCCCAGTGCTGGCCTAATTCGGCCAGAGAATTTGAGCAAACCCCTTACAAAGAGACACTTATGAGTCCCGAAATTCCCGACAAGCCATGGCAAAAGATTGCAGCAGATGTCTCCACCTTCAAGAACAAGGGGTACCTGTCACTCTATGTTACAGGTCCAACTTCTGTGAAATAAGAAATTCTGGGGCATTGATCACACAACCAACTCTCCACCACAACCGCCAAGCTAATAGGGACTTTAAGCAAATCGCTATGGCTGGCGCTAATATCGCTGCTGGAAGAAGATTTTCCCCAAAATGAGACACTGCGCATGTACGTTGGTTGCATCCAGCCATAGTGTCAAATCTGACTACGCGAGTCGCGATGTTTTGCCGTAGTGGCTGGCTACTACGTCGGGTTTATTTCGCTTCTCTGGCCCTTTTCAACGGACATCTCGGCATTTTAAGAATTCCATTGGATACTATATCCTTTAAAGTCAATTTAAGTCAAGGATTGTGTCAAGGTTGCCTCCCATAAGCTTGTAAATCCGTATCACGATAAGCCGTTTTAGCAAAGGTGTTGGAATGGCGAAGCTTTTGCTCAGAAGTAATCTGTTCGTCCTAGCAAAGCGAACAACGGCCATCGTTTCAGCGAAGGCATTTGACTGTAAGAAACAAAATAAAAGAGATTTTAAACTCCTTAGCCCATGCATGCATCTTTCCTTTGCTAAACTTGAAATTTAGCAAACCACCGAAACATAGTCTCCCCAGACCTTTTCAGTCACGGCAGCGGTAGTAGCACCAGCCATAGTGATTTGCTTAAACTCCCTAATGGCAAGTGCAAAGCGGCTGTGAAAGTTGCCAAGTAGATGATCCGTAAAACAACCAAGTCAAGTCCAGATCAGTATTTCACCCTGCTCAACATCAGGAATATGCACACACAAGGCGTGGACGGCAGAGCTCGGCACAAAGACTCTTGAGAAGAACCAGAACCCTGCTAGCTAATTCTCCTTGTGCCAGGAGGCACACAAGGCCCGAACCTCTTCTCTGCTAGCAACCACACAATTTCTGCTCGAGCCCAGGAATTCAGTTAACCCTCTCGAATCTATGCACCTTCGTTCGAGAGAGGTGAGCGAAGTAGTATAACCACACTGCTCGTGACCTCCTTATTCTAAAGCCCATTGATACTGTCCACATGAAACCATTTGCACTAGGTTAGAAGTCTTGGGACAAGGCCCAAGTTACCAGGAGGCTTGGCAAAAGATCCTATGAAATTCAATCAGCTGGCACAACCTTCAGATGCAACAGACACTACCTAGTCCAGACATCTAGCAGGGTCACCTCGTGATTCATAAGTGCAGTTTGGTTGCTTGCAGTTACTTGCAAAGTCAGATGTAGCTCGCCTACCATTGACTTGGCTTAGATTTTTCTGCTCTTTTCACGATGGCCGCTCGTCAAATAAACAATAGCTTATCTGCTGACTCGTTTCAGAATCTTCCCAGTCTGCTGAGACGGAACCTGCTATTTCCATCGCATCCTCGCCGACTCAAGTTTCGTCCCCATCTGCTCCGAATGTTCCCAGACAATGACATCATCAGCAATGCAGCAGACGCCCTCAAGGCCTTGTAGTGCTTCATGAGCCCTTTTCTGAAAATTTTGCTGCTAACGGTTAGACCAAATCGAAGGCTAGCGGTTATGCCCAAATGGGGTTGCAAAAGTGGTTAACAAACTTGATTCATAGTCAAGTTCACAGTGCAGGTAGCCAGACGTCAGGTCACATGTTGAAAACTTGCAAACGAACGTTAGTTCAGGCAGGAAATCATCTAAGACTTGAAGTTTGTAACTGTCATGCTTTAACACTTCATGGAGGGGTCCAGAGTCAATACAGATGCAAATGCCAGATTTCTTTTTTCAAATACAGAGATCTGGGTCACCCAGTCTGTCGGCTCATCAATTGGGACCATTATCGACTCATCAACAAGTTGCTGGAGCTCAACTTTAACTGTATCTTTTGTAGCTGTAGGAGGGGTGTACGCACAACGCACTACTGGGGGTGGCATTATCATCAACGGTCAGGTGGACTTTCTTACCGGGAGTGTCCTTGAAGGCGGCAGGAAATTGCTGAATATACTGAATATAACTGTCACAAGCTGTGGAAACTCCATC
Source organism: Montipora capricornis (assembly GCF_036669925.1). Classification (NCBI taxonomy): domain Eukaryota; kingdom Metazoa; phylum Cnidaria; class Anthozoa; order Scleractinia; family Acroporidae; genus Montipora; species Montipora capricornis. The sequence goes on along the minus strand of NC_090885.1, from coordinate 23,273,539 downwards.
AACTACTTTAAAATTCCCATGATAGTTCACTGTGAATTCAGGGTTTCTGATATTTAATTTATGCAATGTTGCGATTTTGCAATTGTTATTAGTGACTGGGTTTTTTACATGAACTTTGAATTTTCCGAGACACAACCAGAAGAAGAAGCATAGCACACTTGTAGTCATTAGGTTGGTCTAGAAGGCCTGTAATTTTACAGTATTCGTCCAATCTTTGCTTAACGTGATTCCTCAGTATTGCACTGCGCATCCTGTACTGTGCACATGGTGTGTCACCTAGGGGTGTAAATTATGATCTTGAAAACAACGACTCGATTAACGTTTTGAGTCGATGTCGTTTTAAGTTGAGTGAAACTAAAAAACGAAATAAGCGAGTATTAACGCAGTGTTCCATATGCCCTAGACTTTCTACCTATCAGGTGTTTTTTCAAATGTTACCTTAGAAACCCTCTCATTTAGCTACCGCAAAATGTATGTACCCTGAGCCAATGAAATAACGCACATGTTTAGTATCAGTACAGGCACCAATGGGGTAAGATTGGCCAATTATCTCTCTTAAGCAAGCGCGGTGACACGGACAGTAGCATGTTTGACCATACAGACCAAACAAGTTTGATTTCGTCTTCTAAGAAAGCACAGTGCCAAGGGGTGTAATGAAGGAGATTCCAGAGATGCTCCCAGGAAGGAAAGGAAAGGCAAGGAACTTTATTTAAGTGTCTAGTCATTCTAGCGCTGGAGCACTAAGTTGGGACACTGTAAACTGAAATTACCAATTGACACAAATCAAGTCAAATGTTGGCTTTTGAGGAGAGGGGAACCTGGAGTACCCGGAGAGAACCTCCCGGTGGAGAATAAAGAACCAACAAACTTCTCAGACCTACGACCCGCTGGAGATGATTTCAATAGAAGTAGATTTATCGCATCGTGATCAGAAAAAGGTTGACCGACAGTTCTAAAGGTCATTTTAATACTCAGTCAGGCGAAGTGAAAACATGATGGACCGAACGATCGGTAATCAAACTCAGACGAACGTTTGATTACCGAAGTGTTGTTCGATAGGACAATTTTCACATCGCATGATAGGCACGTGGTCTGTGGAAATTCAGTCTTAAGGTCAAATCACTGCTAGCTTTCCCCTTCCCTTTTCACCTGGCTGGATCCGGAATGGTACATTTTCTGTCTGTTTACAGTCACAACAAAGATCATCGATCTTCATCAATCATATAAGCCATTTCCTTTCAACACCCACAGTACACCAGGGGAGAGCATGAGTAACCGTGAGTCATTGACATAGACTTTATTCCCATTCAAGAAAGGCTGATAGTGACTATACCCTACGTGTTTTACTAGTTTCCGGCGTCAGTTGGAGATACCTTCCGAACAAAATTGCATCGGATTGGTTCGATTTTGTTCGATTGAGTTTGATTGGATTTTTGTTCGATTAGATACCCCGGGAATTTAAAAGATGCGAATTTGATTGAGGAAAAAAGAAGATTAAGGTAGGCAACGTTTTCTGAAAATTCTTATTCACTTGAAAAGCAGAGAATCCTAATTCGACAAAACATGGTTCAAGCTGGTGCCCGGAGCTGACAGGGCTGGAATCGGATATTCTATTTAGCAGGAGACAGTTCGGCTGAGAAAACAACTTCTCAGTGTTAAGGCCATGAACAAGACAGCAAAACGTGGTGAGATCAGTTATCAACAAATGTCAACTATTGTAGCGAGCTGCCAATTTAAGGAATGATACAGGAAGAGATAAAAAAGTATTAGCAGTTCTGTTTTTTCCGTCACTTTTTGGGTGTGGAGTAGAAGTGACAACTGCAATAATCACTGACAAGGTTTTCCTTACTCCCTTACCGCCATGTAACAAGCTAGAACAAGACATGGACGCACCAAGAATTGGTGGATCAACAAAATTTATAACTTGTAAATTAAGCTGTGATGTCAGCAGGCCACAAGGTTGTGACTGTTTCATGCAATATTGTCATAACCTTTAAACCAAAAGTAAGATGTTGACATACATGTATCGTATTTATGAAAGGAATTAATTTTGTTGTACAGCACAGTATGCTAAACAGAATGATACCGTAGTGTCCTATGGCCAGGATAGATGGTTTTCACAGTGACATCATCAAATTCAAAAATCAAAATTGTTTGGACTACTGGATTTTTATCTAATATACAAGGTTGCAATTGAAGATGATGTAGAAATAAATCTTTTTACATGTTACCAGTTCGGGAACGTTTTTGTTTTTGAATTTCCAAATAATTGTCACTTTCTGTGACACCAGACACTAAAATCTTTGTTTTTATTACAAAAAAGTCTCTTGTTCCAATTCTCCACAGTTTAAAAGCTTGAAGTTTATTAGGAGACGTGTTTATACTCATGTACACGTACTGTCTACGAGTGAAAAGTAAGCACTGTCGTGGTAACATGAGTTCCAGATGTACAATATGTTCTGCACAGACCTCAGACATCTTGGCCTTTATCATTGTATGGCTTCGAATATATTTTTGTATGGCATGACAGTGAAAACCAGTAGTGATCTATGATTATTATAATAACTATAGCTTAAAGCACAAATTGCTCAGTGTGTGAATAAAGTACAGTTATATACATGAGAAGACTTGAATCGTCAAATTCAGCTTGACACTAGAGTTTTCTTCCCATTATTAACCCTTTAACACATGAAAGACCACCAATTGACGAGTAAAATCGTCAGGCGTTAGACAGAGTAAAATCTACGAGTGACCGCTGGGAGTTTCAGGGTTAAAGGACGCTTTCATGACAAAAGGTCGCTGAAGTTAATCCCTGCCAGGCAGGGTTGGCGTGTGAATGAGTTATAGTTATCGTTATTATTATCGTAGGAAATTAACTCACAAGGGAGCCACTTGACGTCTTTTAGCCCAAATTACATGTACCATATTGTGCTAAAGTGGACACATTATCATCATCATCATCATCATCTTATTCTGTTCAATTTTCTTTGTGTATTCATTTTGCAGATTTTCCAAACTGACAGCTTTGACATTGGCAAAAACAAACTAAATTACACACTGACTAATGTTCAGTCATT
>NC_090885.1:23247962-23260462 GCF_036669925.1 Montipora capricornis | reverse complement strand
GAACAGACTCTGAGGTCACCTCCCAGGGGTTTTGGGGAACAAGGGAACATGGCTAATTAGAACTGGGGAACAGGGGAACTGACAATGTCAGTATATTTAGGGAAATAAAAACAATTGCAAACGATTTTAGGGATCAAAAAGCTGGGAACATATTTGGGGAACAAGGGAACACAAGCAAACATTTAAAGGAAACAAGGACCCCCCCCCCCCCCCTGGGAGGCCCTCAGCCCTCCTCCCGACTCCCCCAGTGTCTGTTCTCATCTAGCCAGCAGGGATTGAAATACTAAAAATACTGTGACCAAAAAATCAATTCTTATTTTTCTTTGGATTTCAAAACTCTGTTAGCTAAACACTAAACGACCAAAGTTTTAATACTTGATTTCAAAAAGAAACCTGTTTGTTTTAACTGAAATTTTCCTATTTAATGGTCCGCCATTACTAGCTTCAAGATCTTGAGAGAGTTGGATCGAAGAGAAAATGACGTCAAAGACTCACTCGCTTAAGAATGCAATGCGTGTGTACGCCGCAGAATTAATATGTGGCACGGGAGTTTTGGGTTTTCAGGCTTTCAAAATCGCGTAACATATTAAGCTGCGTTCACACGCTGAAATTTTAAGCTAGTGATCCTTTGACGTCACTTTTCCCTGGATCAAACCGTCTGAGGTCCAATCGGTCAGTTGTGAACGTGAGTAATGGCGGACCGTGAAATCCAAAACTTACACTCAAAGTGAACGGCCTTTGGATGAGAATCAAAGCTTAACATTTTGCCATTCATTTGTTAAGCAAACACACTTTCAAAATCTGAAGAAAAAAAGGAAGTTAATTTTTTTTTTATCACAGGGGCACTTTAAGTTTCCCAGCGAAAGAGTATGCAAATTAATAACTTGCCAGCCAGCTCAATTTGCGAAACAGATATTTTGCGGAACACCTTCGTTGGGTGCCCGTGAAATCTCGCTGCCTACCTGAGGATCGGAAAACAGCCAAATTACGCAAAAATGAAGATAGATAGAGCAAGTTATATGGCTAGAAAGATAAACAAAAATTTGGTTTTAGAGCGGTTTTCAATTGAGTGTCGAAAGTAATTAGCAAATTGCTTTGGTTTTGCATTACTTCACTCAGTGATGGGTTCAAAATTCTCGCGCCATTTTGTCAACCACTCAGAAGTGAAACCAAAACCAATCGTGGCTTGCGCGTGCACATTTTCCCGTGCTTTGTGTAGGCTACGTGTAATTACTTCGAGTTTTGATTGGTTTACTGGATTGTCTCCGTCCTTTTTGATTGGCCAAAGTAATAACTTTGGTTTTGGTTTTACGACACTCTATTGAAACTCGCTCTATCACAAGGAGTTGTGGAAGGTAAATTGATCCTTTGACTCACAGGAGTGACCAGTATGTAAATTCTCTTCACATTTTCAATGAAATGTCAGTCAGACAGGTATTGGGAATGAAGGCTATTGTCAGGTTAAGAGGTGCGATCTTGATATAACACCAAATTCGCATGACTACCCAACAAAGAACTCTCTGGCACTAGTTGGGAGAATGATCGTTTTGATCGTGGGAATGGATTCTGAAGAAAGCTTTGCGAGCTTACGTTTGGAGCGTCAGTCCTGGCTGACGAAGGACTAACGCGCGAAACGTCCGCTAGCTCACAAATCTTTCCTACGATGGTTAATCTTTCTCCGTCGACTGGTTTGATGAAACCGGATTTTCGTGTTTCACTCCTTAATGACGCAGCACCACAGTTTCTTTATAATGGTAATAGGACTGAGTGGAGTCCAATTTGGTCTGTAATCATACGAGTGACGATTACAGACCGAATTGGACGACACAAAAGTCCTGTTACCAATTAATCATAACCATTGAAATTTCCGAAAAAACAAAATTTATGCATTCCTTTTTCACTGTCGGTTGTTACAAATTTGTCCATTTTGGAAAATCCCCAGTTTGGTAGGGTAAGTAGTTGTTGCTATGGTTATTGTGCTAAATTCTGTAATTGGTGGGTTAAGCTGAATGCACTTAATATGATTGGCTGATGTAACTCTCCGATTTCAGATATCCGATTACAGCCAACTGTCTGATTTCACTGCCCGATTTCAACCCTACACAATAATTAGAGAAAAATTAAGTAGCTGATGCACCAATCAACGTTGAGAAAATTGTAATGGTTATGATTAAGAAAGTAATCCCTTCGTTCAGCTAGAAAGATAGACAATTTGAGACGCGGATTTAACAAGGAACTTGCATCAAGTTAAGGTGCCAGTGATTATTTCCTTTTCATTTCCTTTTTACAATATTGAATAGTTACTTATTCTGTCTTCTTTTATTTTATTTTATTGATGTTGTGGTTGTTGCTGTTTTGTTTTTTTGTTTTCTTCGTTATCGAAAAAGGAGAAGTCATCAATTAACACTGGACGACCGTCTTGTTGGATCAGAACCGGTAAGCTTCGTTACTCTTTTACATGCTGTGTAAGGAGTCATACACCCTCTATCAGTCGGTGAGATTGTAATTGTAGAGTAAACGCCAGAGTATAGGCCACCCTTTCAAGCCTTTTTATCGATGATGTCTGTTTTAAATTTAAAGTTTTCGTGTTATCAAAGCAAGGGATTGTGTTAGTGATTCATCTTCATGCACAACCCATCAGTTACCTTTAATCATTTTTTTTATGACTGAACACGTGTTAAGCTACTTGTTTTATTGTAAATTGAATTTGCTGTTTGGCCAATCGATTCGATCCTATATTAACCCGGGGTAGTCATTCGATAACATCGATAAACGATAGCATTCGATAACAATCGATAAAGATCGATTAATTTTTTCGAAATTCGATAAAAATCGATAAAAGAGTTTGGTGTGAGTAATCGATAATTATCGATTTTTGAGTTGGGGCTATCGATTTTATCGATAAAATATCGAATTTATCGAAACTGAATTATCGTACCAATTCTCGAAACGGAAACACCAAAAGATATTAAAGAGCTCGCAGAGATACTTATAACAACTTCCCTGTTCGTTAAAGAATAAAAACTGCTTCATCTCTTCAACAAACTTTTATTAATACTCAGCGTGTGTTTTATTTGAAATCCGCTATAGATCCCTGGTTGATTATCCCACTGTTCATTTATTTGCTGATGTAACACAATCGCACGCTCGTTGCTCTTACCGGGTGCTCTTTGACCCAGTCTTAAAAGGGAAAGATTTTCGTGATTTTTTGGGTAAAGTCAAAGATATGAACAAATTATTTAGACGCCCAGGGCGAGGCTCGGACTCGTAATCTAAATGTTGCATAAAAAGCAATAGCCTGTAATAGAGACCAAAGACCAACGATAATAATATTTATTGTCATCGCATACATGTGTTTTTATATGTAATACTACGTGAACACGAACAAAACTGTAACATTATGCAATCGTAATGCAGTCTCTTTGATCTCTTGAACAGTGTTCGTCAACAAATCATTTCATTGCCGCCTTTAAAATCTACATTTAAAGAGTCACAATCAAACGCTCCCTCAACGGAAACCGGTTAATTTTTATAAATTCAATAGCGATCGATGAATCCGATAAAATCGATAAAATTAACACTTCGTCGGCGTGTGAGTATCGATTTTTATCGATTGACCGATAACATCGATATCGTTTAAAATCAATTAATCGATTGTTATCGAATTATCGAATGATTTTCCGATATCAAATTTCATCGAATGACTACCCCGGGTATATTAAAGAACGATTCCTTATAAGGATTACGTTGTCCTGCAGTTGTTCATCTCAACACAGCCGCCGCCTTTTCAGGCACTTTTAGCACTGCTAATTCCCTCCATATAATTTCACAAGCTTTTTACGTTAATAATTCTAATGGAGGTTAAAATTTGTGTCCTCAGAACAACGTCACTTCCGTTTACGAGAATGATGACGAGCGGCCTAACTTGTGTGAAGAATCAGAGTATTATGACACTGTATGTCCAAGAATTGGATTCTACAACATGGGCAACAGCACTGTGGAAAATCCTGAAAGTGAATTATGAGGAAAACAGTTTTACTTGTAAATAGCGGTCTTATCAAATATTATATATACACGTAATGTATGGTCCCGAGGGAAACGGTTAGTTTTGTTTTCCCGAGAGTCCCGATGTTTCCCGAGACGAAGTCCAGAGAGACATTAAGACTCGGGGGAAAACAAAACTAACTAGTTTCCCGAGGGACCAGACATTCAGCGCTTTGTTGTATATTTAGACTTTTCCTTCAACAATCGCAGCAAAACATCCGGAGCGGGAAACAACTGCGGAATTGTATCCCGGTTGGGATACATTTGAATTTGATCAGGGGCACGTGACCAGGAATCAACCAATCAAAGTGTTCGTTTTGTTGAATGAAAGTCTAGGTGTATAACAATTTCGAGTTAAAGTGTGTTTTTTATTTTATTTGTTAACGTAAAAGTCAGCCAATGGCTGATGTGGATCTGCCTATCGAATTACAACATTAAAGTACACAGAGTATAGAATACACAAAAAGCTTGTCCACAAACAGTTACATGAGAGGCAGAGTATCTATTGCGTATGGATACAATTAAAATAAATAAGTAAAGTAAAGGGAAAAATAGTAAAAGTCCTCGTTCTTGTTTGTGCTCAAACATGATTCTTTATCGAAGCTTAATTTACCGAGTAGGGCCGGGTCTTCTTTTACCTTTTCTTCAAAACTTGCATAACTGCCTGTAAGTTTATATGGCTCTGGTAGGATATTCCAAACAGTAGGCCCTCTATAGGATAAATATGTTCTTCTTATAGAGTAATTGTACTTTGGTCAGCTCTGACGAAGGGCTAACGCTCGAAACGTTACCTTTTAGAATATCTGTACGGTGGCCAATTTACGTTATCAACTCCGTTGATAAAACCAAGTTTTTGTTATCCAACATAGTTAATTATGCATGTTTCTCTTAGTTGTTTTACTGTGCTAACGGTTTTCTAAGGACTTTGTAACTGACGATGATGTTCGTAACATCGAAACATGTCTTCTAAGTAGAGGTATTACATGGCCACGCGGAGATACGAAATTTATCTTCGAGTGTTGAAAAATATTTCACGATTGAGCGCAGCGAACGAATGAAATATTTTTCAATACGACAGCGAGGGCAGTGGAACTAATGATATTATTCCAGAACAAAGTCAAGATCGTTTTGCGCCTTCTCGCCTCTTCTGAACAGTTTGTGACCTAGCTTGTAACGTCGGGCAGTAATTTTTTAATACCTGATACGCCTTGGGATTCTGTTGCGACGTGTCTTTCTTGTCTGAAAAAATGTCGTCAATTATCGCGAAAATATTGGTGATTCTATCACATTTTTTATAGTTGCATTTTCAGAATTCCCCCCCTCCCTCCTCTTTCCTCTGCTTTCGCATGCGCAGTCCCTTGGAATGGAAATATTGCAAAAAGTGTGCGAAAACGTGAAACATGCAGTATGTTGCGTCCAAAATTCTGGTTTTTCAAGGATATTTGAAGACTTATTTCTATCACATTGAAAGCTTCCATCTTCCCAAACATTTACTCTAAACATATATTTATGTGGATTCTTGTGCTACTTTGCACGTAAATATTGATGGCAAAATAGATATTAAATATTTTTTATTGCGAAAGGGAAATATGTAAACCAAAGAATCGAGACCGAAAATTGTCACTATCGTGCATTTGATTGATATATTCTTATGAAAAAATAAAAACAAACGTTTGAAAGCTGTTGTGGTAGAAAGGTATATGAATCCGCGGCATTTTTTAAGTGGAACCAGGGGCCCGTTTCTCTAAAGTCCCGAAAACTTTTCGGGCCCGAAAAGCCATTTGTGAAACTGCCAACCGCTTGTTTTGGAAAGCTGATCTTTTAACCTGTTTTAAAGGTAACAAAAATAATTGTGAAGTTTGACGACTCAAATCCTCTGCTTTCTTGAGATACAAAGGAAATTGACACCCGAAAATGGCCCGTAAAGAAGAAACGGGCCCTAGAATCAAGTGCAAAAACAAGTGAATGAGTATGATACGATAGTTATCCACGCTTCGCGCTTTCGTTTGCGCGTGCCTCTAGGAGTATTGTACAAATTCGTACTATTGTAGCTTGCTGGTTTTCATAAAGCGGGACAAATCTGGTCGCCATGTTGGTCAAGTTGGTAAAAGATCTGGGAGGAATAACATGGCGACGGAATGTCGCGCTTGAAGATATAAACTACAAGCTACAAGGCCACTTTCCGTTTGACCAAGACTGACTTTTGACCCATTCCAAAATACCAGCAATCTCTGAACAAGTGGTCTATTTTTGTTTTCCAACTATTATTCTTTCGAATTGTGCAGTTTGTTTGTTTGTTTGTTTGTTGAAGTGCTATATATATATATACATATATATGAGAGTCAAAAGTACGACCGTCTTCCACCAATCTTATCTTATCTATATGTATTTGTTTATTTATTTATGTATTATATAGATACTGATGAAGTACCAGGATTTCACCTTTTACTAAAAAATCATATCTTCACCGTGCGCAGTGAACATAGAAGGTATTTGTGAGACGGGGCCTACGGTTTATAGTCCTTAACCGAGAAGGCTTGAAAGTTTGAACATTTGCAAATGAAATTACAAAGGCAGCACTTTCCTCAGTTAAAATATTTTGTGATCCTGACTGATGATCCGGCCTTCGGGTTGCCTCAGACCGACCTGCCTTACCGAAAAGAATATGTATGTATGAGAAATTGAAAGGAATCAAGGCAGATCTAGTGCCGGGACAAATGGACTGGCGAGACTCACTTATGTCCAGGTTTGCACGCAAATGCGAAATTTGCAAATTTTGCGAAAGTTTGGTTTTTTACATCTTGGGAATCGTTTGCCAGCTAGCAAACGCTAACCGTCTTGCGGCATAAATAATTATTCAATTTCACTGCGTGTGTCAACCAACGAATTCAAAACCACTGAACCTTAATCTATAGTTTCTCAAAGCTTTTAAGCAGCGTAGCAATCATTTGTAACTGAAAGCAATGAACTTTGAAAATAACTGGAACAAACACTCACGATTCTCTGAAAGTGTCGTGTGTGGTGTGAATAAATAAAACAATTTCCTCTTTCCATGTAGGAAAACGCGACGACTTCCACACATTAAAGGTACAAACAATAACGCACGAATACACCAAATACGTATCCTTAACGAAATTGCGATGGCTTTATTTACAGAAAGTGGCTTAACTGCAGAATACCCTGCCACTCGAATGAAGTTCTGCGTAGCTGGCTACGCGGTACGCAGAAACTAATAAATTCAAGTTGAAGTATATAATTTATCAAAAGAGTATTTCTCGTTCTAAAGGCGTGACTCGTGAATTAACCAGTGATCGATTGTGAATTTTACGCTTCGGTTAACTACATTTTTCACAAGATCGAGTGAAGAAAATAGCACTAGTTTACTGATTAAGGGTAAGCGCTCGTTGCAGTGATTAAGCCTAAACTCTCTTTTGACATTTTAGCTTTCATTTTACGATTCGGTTAACTAAACTTTTCACGAGTACGTGTGAAGAAAATAGCACTCGTTTACTTATTAAGCCTAAGCGCTCGTTACAGTGATTAGGTCTAAGCACTCTTTTAAAAATTTAGCTTTCGATTTATGGTTCGGTTAACGACACTTTCCACGAGCTCATCTCACTGCGTATCACGTACCGCGTAGCCAGCTTCGAAGAGAGCCATTTTCAATTCGCAATTTATTGTTCCTTGAACAAATTACATACTTCAACTGGAATTTATTACACCGGATACAATCTACGCATTTCTACTATCCCCTGAAACCTACCAAAGAAAGGGACAGAAGACAATACTCAGCAGGGGAGTGACAGGAAAGACCCTATTGCGCAACTTTTCCGATTTCCCACAGAGGAAAAATCGGAGAAATGCGACGCAGGCAAATGGCCACGAATCTTATTGTATATGTTAAATAATCATTGGAGGGTTTCCCAGTAGGAGAGATGATCTGCTGGATGGATAGCAGCGTTGCTTTGTATTGAATCAAGGGAAGCAGGATTTACAAACAGTTTGTAAGCAACCGGGTACATAAATTTCAGCAGCATCCAGAAGTAAAGTGGCGTCATGTCAGCACCAAGGGGAAAAAAGGAAAGGAAAGGAAGTTTAAGTGTCTAATCTTTTAGCGCTAGAGCACTAATTTAGGACATTGACAAATAAATGCAAATCAAATCAAATTTTGGTTTTTGAAGAGAGGGAAAAACCGGAGTAGCCGGAGAAAAACCTCTCGGTGCACAATAGAGAAGCACCAAACTCAACCCACATATGACGCAGTCTGGAAATCGAACCCAGGCCACATCGGTGGGAAGCGAGTGCTCTCACCACTGCGCCATCCCTGCAGCCAAGTAGACCAGCTGGACAACCCAGCAGACCTTGGAAGCGGGAACGTGGAAAATGAAACATTGTAGTGGAGTGGACCTCATTGGTTACTTTAGACCGAGATTTGTGGGAGCAGATATTAACACAACGTCTACAATTGAAAGCCAGGTGGAAGCAAATGTCATGCGAGAAGTGTTCGCCATCGCAAAAGCGCCACGTCCTAGACATCTTGCTGACAAAACACAGGCTGTGGCGAACCCTTCGAATGCACAGCTGGCACGATTCGTAAGGAACTCATGGAGAGCTGAAATCAACAGAATCAAGGCCCCCCTCATCACTGAAGAGATCAACTAGCAGGGACTCCTCTGGCTAAGGCGCGTGCAAGGAAGTTTCAAAGATGATGAAAGGTTCGAAGAACATCGCCTGCAACTGCGGAATCTTCAAGGAAACAAAAATGGCCTACTGTAGAGCCAAGGACGGATGCAAGGAGATTGTCCAATATACAAACCGTATTCCCACCAACTGGCAGATAAGCTAGTCGCAGAAGCCCACCAGAACGCACGCGCACTCCATGGAGGAGTGGGTCTCACAATGGCGAAGGTTCGGGAACGGTATTTGGTTCCCATTTTGCGACGCCTCACCAAGAAAGTAGTTAAGAACTGTCATGGGTGTAAGCGTTTCAATGCCCAAGCCTTTGCCGTACCACCGCCTGGACAGCTACCAAAAGGCCAAAGTGCATTCCAAGTCACTGGAGTTGACTTGCAGGACCACAAAAGTATCGCAGGAGGAAGAATAGTGAAGGAAAGGCGTATATCACGCTTTACGCCTGCCTCCTTGACGAGGGGGATTTATTTGGATCTATTGTCTATTGTCTAGTTTGGATGTTATAAGAAGCCTGAAAAGATTCATTTCTCGTCGCGGCCGACTCAGACAACGGGCGTACGTTTGTAGGAGCTGCGAAATGGCTCTCTTCAAAGGCAAACGTTGCGGAGTCTTGGAATGATTTGCGAATACCCTCACAACAGAGCACGAGTTACAAAAGGAAACCTAGTTAATTTCTCTTAAAGTTTTCCCTGTAGAGATTTACCAGTATGGGTACCGATATAATAAGGCTGACTTCAAAGCATGCAGTTGAGTTTCAGGCTTTACACGCCATACTAGTTCATCGTTTGCACAGATGTATTGCGATCTTCTTCTCTGAGTCGTTTCATTTATTAGGTAATAATTTTCCAACATCACTGAAATCTGGGTTTTTTCTCCTCTTTTGGTCACGTCAAGGCATAATTTCGATTTTATTTTTTTGACACGGCAAATCACGCAGTAATTTTCTTGTACGATTTGTGTCGGAGTCTCCTTTATATATATTTAGTATATACTAAAAAAGTGGATAGCGTTGAAAACGCACTCTGATTGGCTGCTCAAACTCCGGATATCCTTTGCTATTCACCTCCGAGAAACTCGCGAGGAATTTATGCCCGAAAATATTGTAATCGTTGGAGGAATAATGAGTTAAAGTCATCTCTCTTTGTGCTATAATATCTCACTGTTTTAGTATATACTAAAATAACTATTCACCGAAGTGGAGGTGGCCAGTGGTGGATGTTTACCTCAGTAAATGGTCACTGAATGGTAAATATCTACTACTAGCCACCTCCACTGAGTTTTTAAATATAATGTCCACCCTGGTTACCGTATCAAATGTAATAAGTTGAGATAAGTTGATTGCCTCATTCCGAGCGTGCGCCTGCAAGTAATCTTTTCCAGCGTGGGTTCCAGGCCCATTTTCAGGGCGCGGTAAGAGGAGTCCCGGAACGGGACTAAAGATGAGAGCGTTTACAAATTAGGATGATTCATTTGAATTGCAGATAATCCATACAAATTCCTTGCACAAAAAGTATAAGGAATTGTATGGAGCTCTCCAGGATACTTACCGTGCAAGCCGTGTGTGTCTTCTCATGTGAGAGCACTCGCCTCCCACTAATGTGGCCCGAGTCCGGCAGTCGATTCCCAGACTAGGCGTCATATGTGGATTGAGTTTGTTGGTTCTCTACTCTTCACCGAGATGTTTTCTCCGGGTACTCCGCTTTCCCCTCTCCTGCAAAACCAAAATTTGACTTGAATTGCGTCAATTGTTAATTTCAGTTTACAGTGTCCCCAATTAGTGCTCCAGCGCTAGAACGACTAGACACTCAAATAAAGTTCCTTTCCTTTCACCTGAAACACATTGCTACCCGTCATTTTACCAAGTAGAGTCTTGTGTTTACGACGGTCTTCAAATTTGTTTTCAGTCTCCCATGCTGTATCGGCTTGGGCTTCAAGAGGGCTTCGCTATGACTTCACTGTTCCCCGCTAGTCCCCGGTCTGGGAGGGGGGGGGGGGGGAGGGATTTACATTAATTGGTGCATAAAAAACCTCAATCACAACGCCGGGATGTGATCAAGATCACAAGGGGGATCTTTCAAGGAGATTCATTCTCACCTCTGCTATTTTGCCTTGCCCTTGTGCCGTTAACATCAGAGCTGGCTACATGTAGAACATGTGGGTATGCCGGGTTAAAAGATCTCAAACACAAGTGCTCCTACCAGCGATCTGTTTTATGTGGATGGTCTAAAATTGTACAGCAAGAACAAGTTGGAGAACTGAACATAGTGAAACAATTCATGAACTGATGATATCGGTGTGAAATGTGGACTTGAAAAATGTGTCAAAGCTAGTTTCAAGAAAGGTAAACTGGCCTCAACTGGTAATATAGTAATAGATAATGACACAGAAATAAGAGAGTTGGATCAGGAAGGCATACAAATACCTGGGTGTAGATGAAAGTGATGGCATCCAGCATAGCAACATGAAGGAGAAGATAAGAAAAGAATATAATAGGAGAATAAGATCGATCCTAAGAACTGAGTTCAATGGAAGAAACAAAGTAGAAGCTATCAATAGTCTTGCAGTCCCAGTTGTGTAATATAGTTTTGGCATCATTGACTGGAAAATATCTCAAACGATTGACGCAAAAACACGCAAGCTATTGAACATGCACGAGATGTTACATCCTAAAGAAGACGGTGGAAACGCTGTTCATCCCAAGAAAAGATGGAGGAAGGGGCCTGATTGATGTAGAAACAGCATTCAAAACAGCAACAATAGGGCTCGATCATTATCTGAAGCACAAAGAAAGGCAATATCCAAACAGGTGCTTAATCAATAATAATAATAATAATAATAATAATAATAATAATAATAATAATAATAATAATAATAATAATAATAATAATAATAATAATAATAAAAGCTTTATTTAACCATGGTATCCTTATCACTAAAAAGTGGTCTTCTAAAGACCCGTGCCTATTAACACTAATAAATATAATTTGTTACCTAGTTCTTAAACGAGAAAGCCAGACTGTTCTATGTTACTGGGCCCCTACAACAAAAACTCTTTTTAGGGCCTCAGTGTTCGGCCGCGGAATAAACAGGTAATTATGTTGGCCGCCCTTATATCTGTGAATGTTATTTACGCTGGCGAATTTATGAGACAGGTGGTTCGGGTACAAGGTTATTTACTGTTTTGAACATTAAAGATTTAAGTTGTTTTTTACGCTAGGCCGGAAAGCGCTTACTTTTCACTCGCGAGGCAGTATAAACAAATCTCCTAATAACCTTGAAACGTTCAGACGAAAAGAGCAGTGCGATTAAGGCTAAATTGTAGAATAGTACGACTACACCGATACTATTCGGGTACTATTTTCCGATTTACCACTAAGATTTCTATCCATTTTACTCGGCTTTTACCTATTTTACGATTTTACCTTATTAATTAAGGTGGTGTAGAAATCAGTCTCAGATTGTCATTCTACGATTCTCCCGAAAGTACGATTTTATATTAAGATGCTTTTGAAATCATTCTTCCGATTCTACGAGGCTAAGATCATTCCGCGATGATCAATTCAGCGGTAATCAAGTTTTGTGTGTAGAGTGAAAAATAGAACGACTTAACCGTGTCATCACGTCGTTTTATTTGACAGTACAAATGAGAGCAGAAAATATACTGGTTTCAAGGAATGCACAACTCCCGCTGCCAGCCTCATCTTGAAATATTCAAAGAGATTAGAGGAACAAACATTGAATGCGCTGATTAGAGCAATCACTTT